>NW_012111253.1:6807376-6850132 GCF_000951035.1 Colobus angolensis palliatus
GCCAGGCATGGTGGCTCATGCCTATAATCCTAGCAACTCGGGAGGCTGAGGCAGGAGAATGGCGTAAACCCGGGAGGCGGAGCTTGCAGTGAGCTGAGATCTGGCCCCTGCACTCCAGTCTGGGCGACAGAGCGAGACTCTGTCTCAAAAAAAAAAAAAAAAAAAGAAAATCTCACATCTCTTAGATCCTCTGAAATACAGGAAAAGGTTAACAGACCAACTCTACAGAAACCAGATTTGGTTACATAAATACTTCACATCTTCTATGTATCTTTCCAGCCTCATCTCTCAATACCATCTAGACACACACTGCATCCAGCTATACTAACCATAATTATCTTTAAAGGATTATGTTCTCATCTGCCCCCAATGCCTTTGTGTAAACTTTATACAAACTGTTTCCTCTGCTTGGAATACACTTCCCCTGGTCTAATTCCTCTCTACTATCCCTTCAAGATTTACCTTAAGTATCTAAGAATTGTTTTCATTTCCCCTCAGACCAAGTTAAGCTCTCTTCCCCTTGGTGCTCACAAAGCATAAGACTGCAGTACACTAGTAGAAAGTAAAATGGATCAAGAATTACAAGACTCACTGATAAAATATTCAAGTATGTTATGGAGTTTGAAAGACAGCTCTACTCAGAAGATGAATCACTGCCTTGATTCTTACTCTTGAAGTAGGTTCAGTTCCCTTTTGATTCTGTTGTAGCACTTCCATGGCTTCCTTCACAGCACTCACCACCATTGAATTTTAAACAATTGTTTGTAGAATTATTTAACCTGTCCCTCCCTCTCTAACTTGCAAGCTCCATGACAGAAAGGACAGCTTCTATATTATTCACAACTGTACCCTCTGGGCCCAGAAGACCCTGGACCATAATAATCATTCAATAAATTTCATAGACTGAATGTTTCCAAAAAGCTTCACAACATTTTGGGTCACCTGACATACTATTTTAGTTTACTACTTCAAAAATGATATTCTGACATCATACCAAAGGTGCTTCATATGTACCAACTTATATTTATAGAAATGATTATTACAAAATGATCATAACAACTATGGCCAAACTAAGAAAGGGAAATAATTCAATTTATTATTTCCGTGTTTACTTCCTCTATTAAACCAAGTTCCCAAATGGCAGGGACCATCTACAATTAGAGCAAGGTAGCTACACAGTTCAGACTTTGGAGTTGAACTTCCTTAGACTCCTAGCTTTACCACTCAATAGCCTGGTAACCCTGGGCAAGTGGCTTACATCTCTCTGAGCCTTGGTTTACATATATCCATAAAGTGAAGATAACACCACCTATCTCTTGGGATTGTTGTGAGGATAAAATGAATATACATAAAGTAAAATGTTTACCACTGTGCCTGGTATTTAATAAGCACTCAATAAAAACCAACTACGATTTACTATTATTAAGCCTTACAGTGTGGTAAAAGGCTGATAGTTAGTGTTCAAATGTTTATTGTTTGGTAACTCTTCCCTTCATATCTCATAGAATATGAAAATATTTAAAACATTATGGAAAATAAGATTCTAATAAAGGCCAGGTACTATTTATTCTCTTCTTTGACATGTTAATTTTTTAAGATTAAAAACAAAAGAAATACCTTGAGGAATCCTAATCAAGAAACACTGAAATGTAGAGAAGTCACAACACTACATCTCAAGTTAAACAGCATAAAGGATTCTCTTGTATAACTTGACTTTTGAGACTCTCAGTCTAGCATGCTGTTAAAAGGTAGAGCTCAGGAAGTTTAAGTCTTACTAAAATTGATGGACAACATTTACATACAGGTAAGTTTAAGAATATATAAGATAAGTACTAGAGAAATCGGCCACAAAAGAATGTAATACTTTTCACTTAGAGGAGAAAATGATTAGACACCATCCAAAGGGTAAATGTGGGAGAACATATAAACTCCTGGTTGTAGGTTCACTTTCTTCTTAACCATGGTTGCTCTCACTGAGGACTGGAACCCAGACCCTGGGTAAACTGCATCATTTGGTGGCTGAAATAGGAAAATGGCTGGCACAATATCTATTAACAGGATCACACGGAGATCACACTGTCCATTTTTTCTTGACCATTTCCCCATCATTGATGAACTCCTTTCTTGGCAATTACATTCACATATTTCTTCTGTCATACTTTTTCCTTGTCTTTCATAAATGCTCATGTCCTTAAAAAAATCATTTCCCTTAGTCCTAATTTCTCCCAATTTATAAGTCTAAAAAGTAAATAAACCCCAAGCTGCCCATCAACACTTGGAATATACCTATATCAAGGAAAAGGAAAGACTTTAAGGAAAAATAGTCTTAACTAATCCCATCAGTTTCTAACCAATTCACAGTGACTGTTAAAGCTGGTTACTCTTGTTAGGTAGTGGCAAAACATTTGGTAATACCATATACCAAATGAGGCTATAGTTTATGGAAATGTAGGACATTTTCGGGATATGGATGTATGATGGTTTCCTCTTGAAGCTTTTGAGCACAGTCCTAGGAAAGACCAAATAGAACATGAGCCAGCCATTCTGTGCCTGCAGCCTTCAATCTAAATTAACCGCAAGTCACGTAATTTGAAGCTTTGGAGGACTACAAACTCAACAGCTCCTGTACTCTCAAACTGAGGTGATTATAAGCAGTAACTGAGAGAAGTGGCTGTTTTAGCAGGAGATGAAACCACAACCCCAAGCTGTTTTAAGAGTTCCCTTCAGGACAAGGAAGAAACCTAGCCAGCAAAAATCAGATTAAGGGTGTTGCCTACCTTGAGGCAGCTGGCTATTAACTCAACAGCGAAGAAAAGAAAAGGGCAGAGCACAGAGGCCAGTAAGTAGAAGAATTTTCAGGCTAAGAAACTATGTCTAGATGTGGCTTCTTCCCCATGGAGCTTACTAAAAACAAAAAGAAAAATATCGACATTTTTCGAGGCAACGATATTGTCATGGAAACCCCAAAACTGCCCTGCAGCAGCCAATAGCTATGAAATCTCTAAAATAATTCATGGCTCCAAACCTCAACAATAATATGTTAGCTATGAAAGCCGTGTAGTCCCCAAGAAAAATAAGCTTCCCAAAGAGCATTTCGGATAGGGCCATGGAGAAGAATGGACAATAAAGAATTTCCAGAGAACAGCCAGGGGCCTGCTTGGAGCAAAGGAAATCATCCTGTACTAGTCAGTTCATTCTAATTGTTGCTTTGACTCTGCTGTCCATTTCAGTAACCATGCCTACCCTTCCTTTGGCAATTAAGTGCTACTGGTCCTTGCGATCCTGGGATCAAATAACCCCCATTGTATTTAGGTTTCCCAATCGGTGGCCGCAGTTCCCACTGTTAATTTCTCACTGATCACAGAGCTCTTCAAGGATGCTGGGGCTCCCCTCACAAATTTCTTTCCCAGGCAAAGGAAATTCCCCTAGAGCAGAGCTGGGGCCTGCCAGATGGGCCATCCAAGAAGCCAGGACAGAGAGTCTTTGCTTTTCCTGCCCAGTAGGATCTGCTAAATGCTATGTTTCCTACTCTCTCCTTTTTGGTTGGGTGGGAACTTTTACTAAAGTTATCCTATTCTTTTTCTATCTATGTAACAATGAAGGAGGGAGCAGTTTGTGGGACATCAGACTACAAGAAGCCACACCTAGACCTAATTGAGAGGACTGTGCATCACCAAGAAATCAAAGACTTAAAAGTTGGATACAGTAACTAGATAAGATTTCAGAGTGTTTCCATTAAGGAAGGGGTAAGCATATGGGAAGATGACTGAGTAAGGACTGGATAGCTAAAGAGGTGTACTGTAGCAAAGATTATTAATCATCCATCTGCTTCTTTTTACTGTCAGAAGGCCATTGATGCTGGGTTCCAATGTGTTTAAGTAAAAACACATTTCCTAGCTTTGTGGTAGATGAGACAGTCATGTGATACAGCTTGGTCAATGAGATAAAAGCAAACTTCAATAGATGTGGTTTACAGCAAAGCTCTTTTAAGAGGTCTTACTGAGCTGGCAGGCACCATTTTGCTCCTCTCTGTCTTCCAACCTGCCTGGAACACAAATGGGATGACTGGAGCCTCAGGAGCCATCTTATAACTAGGAGCACACAACAAGGATGGCTGGGAAGAAGTTCAGCGCTTAGGGCCCTAATGACATCCTGGAGGCACCCTATCAACCCTGGAATGTTTAATTCTCTCATTTCACGACAGAAAAATGAATCCAAATTTACTTAAGCCACTATTATTTGGGTTCTCTGTTCTACATTGCAAATTTCAATTCTTGATACATACAGAATCCTGTGACTTACTGAAGAATCTGCCAAATTTAATAGAAACTCACATTGGACAGAATCTGTAGAAAGCTATATCAGGTACTTTCAAAATGCGATACCAAGTTTACTGAGTCTGACTGCCACATATTTGTCATCTATACGTTGCCCCACGTCCACTTCAGGCATGGTTAATCAATTAGGGCACTCTCTGCCAATAAATTGGAAATAAGTCAATAAAAATGTCTCAACTCCAAGTCTCAACAGCTACAATTGATATTAACCTGGCACTCACTAAAGAACCTATTTTTCATCTGTATCAGCTTAAGTTTCTCTCAGCTCTAGAATTCTAGGATTCTGAGACAAAATTACAAACCTTACAATGTCAAAAATTTGTCAAGTAAAGATTTCCACACATATTAAGTAACTCAGATCTGTTTATAAAAATCTAATTCTACAACTTTGGGTAAGTCACATTTTCACAAAAAACCTGTTTTCTCATTTATGAGATGGAAAAAGATAGAAAACTCTACTTAACCTCATACAGTTGATGTGAATGTCATATATAAAACAAGTGTTAACAAACTTTGAACCTTAAGTTACTATGAACATGTAAATTATTAATAAATCTATAATATGTAATTTATCCCTCACAATTAGCAAAAACAATTTGCCACCCATTAGGAACACTCAACATCTAAAATTAAGTCTATTTCAAGAGCATGGTTACATTGTCTTGTGTAGTGATATGAGAACTCTACTAAGATTTCATTTTTCTGATTTTATACCAAAGGTATAAAACATACCAGGGTGGAGGGAGCACAAAAAGTTCAAGGTTATACCCTAATGGTCTCCATTGCTTTAATTTTGCCAGACAGAAATAATACCACCATTCATGGAAGAATTCAGATTTTACCCTACTGGGTTAATCGCTTACAAACAATGAAGAAAAAGTAGTTTCATTATGGTGACGGGGAGTTTACCACACATATGTGGCTTTTTCTTAATTAAAAGAAAAGGGGAGAAATCTCCTCAGCTCTACAGACCAAAATTTACAACAAGGTAAAAATAACTAGGCAAGTTTAATTAAATCAGCAAGCATTTGGTTGCCTACCAAGTATTATAATCTGTTGCTATTACAATAGTGAATAACATAGGACCCCCAACCTCAAGAAGAGCAGTGAAGTAACCCCTTTGGATTCAAGTCTTAGTGCCCAGGATAAATGTAATTGAAGCTTCAGTGCTTAGAGAAGGTTGGGCAATATATAAAAAAAGCACTCAATTAACATCTCACTATCAGCAGCCTTTAAAACAGCTACTACCATACATGTTTCCAGTTGAAGCTTATTAACATATTCCAAAGCTTACTTCGATTTCCTTTTCCAAACTTTGGAACCCCTCGGAAAGTCTAGAATGTAACTTAGAGAAGCTTGGAAACTTAACTTTCTGAAGGAAATAGTAACAATGTAGACAAGTTACAAAGACACCTTTAAAGTCAAGCTTGACTAGATAATTTTTACAGTACCTTACACACTGAGTATATAAATATAATACAGATCTCAACTACAGAAAATAAAAGGCATATATGCAGATATTGCAACTGATTGCTCTACAGGTGCTATAAATGAATGTGCCTAAATGCTAAAGGATAGTTTTAAAAATAAACACATAAGGACATGCAAGAAGAGCTAGGAAATTTCAAGTTAAAATCAAAACATTCTGGCCAGATGAGAAGATAAAAGCTTCTTTCAAAGACTTAGCTACCTGCCAGAGATAAAAGCACTACATATATCATGTTGTCTAATCCATCCTTCTAGTTGGCTGATATAGATAGAAATCCCTTAGTAACTTTTTAAAAGCCATAATAGGTATGCTGTAGCATATCTTTGACACCAGGCATATATACCTACAATCAGGAGACATATATGCTAGAAGTTGTGATATTAACAGCTTTCTTCCTTGCTATTACTATCCATAATGGTCACCATCTGGGCTGATTTAGAGATTTGTACACACAAAAACAGAAGTTTCAAAATATATTACATACTCTCCTGTACAAATTTATCTGTAAAAAGCTACCTACAATTATACTAGATTTTGCCAATCTGGAAGTGCCAATTTCTGAGGAAAATGGTCATGAATTAAAAGTTGTATCAAGGCCGGGCGCAGTGGCTCAAGCCTGTAATCCCAGGACTTTGGGAGGCCAAGACGGGTGGATCATGAGGTCAGGAGATTGAGACCATCCTGGCTAACACGGTGAAACCCCATCTCTACTAAAAAATACAAAAAACTAGCCGGGCAAGGTGGTGGGCGCCTGTAGTCCCAGCTACTCGGGGAGGCTGAGGCAGGAGAATGGCGTAAACCTGGGAGGCGGAGCTTGCAGTGAGCTGAGATCCAGCCACTGCACTCCAGCCTGGGCGACAGAGCGAGACTCCGTCTCAAAAAAAAAAAAAAAAAAAAAAAGTTGTATCAAAACATAAAAACAAAATACTACACAACCTTCAAAATCAGTCACATGGAAGAGAAATCAGAGGGCAAATTCTTCATCACAGGTACATCCCAAACTAAGTTTTCATAGATTTTTTCCCCTCTAGCTTCTAAGAGGCATTTATCTTTCTTCTAGGCTAGTTGAGTCCACACACACACACACACACACACGTTAAATTCCAACCCAAATACTCAAATACTGAATATTCCTGAAGTCTTTATCTGCTATCTAAGCAAATAAAACTGGGTATGATACATCTATACTATTTCCAAGAAAAAGGCACTTAAATATTCTTGACATGTCCTAGACATATAGTGAAATGTTAAAACAATGTATGAGGTTGAAGAATCACCTTGGATTTAAAAAGGGCAGTAAGCAACACAGTGTGCATGAGTAGAAGGGAATAGCTGAGATCAGGACCATTTTACTCTTTCTTTTCAGTAAATCATAAGACTTTTTTCTTTTAATGTATCAGGCAGAGCAGGCTCAGCTAACATTGAATTAAAAGTTTAATAACATTCTTTTTAAGACCTATACAAAACAATGATGTCTTTCTAATTACTCTAAGCCACTCCTCTGAAGGCACCACCAATAAAATCATATCTATTAAAACTATCAATACAGATGCCACTTTTCCTCAGCTAATTCTAAGTGAAGAAATGTGACTTTTAAAAAAACAATCCGGCCGGGCGCGGTGGCTCAAGCCTGTAATCCTAGCACTTTGGGAGGCCGAGACGGGCGGATCACAAGGTCAGGAGATCAAGACCACCCTGGCTAATACGGTGAAACCCCGTCTCTACTAAAGAATACAAAAAACTAGCCGGGTGACGAGGTGGGGGCCTGTAGTCCCAGCTACTTGGGAGGCGGAGGCAGGAGAATGGCGTAAACCTGGGAGGCGGAGCTTGCAGTGAGCTGAGATCCGGCCACTGCACTCCAGCCTGGGCGACAGAGCCAGACTCCGTCTCAAAAAAAAAAAAAAAAAAAAAAAAAAAAAAAAAACAATCCACCACTACCACCATAACCAACAAAACACCCCAAACAGTAACAATATCATCTATAGTCATATTCTTCTGAGAAATACTTCTTGAACGTCACAGAAAATACCACAACCTTCAATGTCTTCTTTCTCCATTTCATTTTCTCTTCTATTCTGGAATTTAAAAAGAAGATAAAACCCTGACACAAGGATCCCAGTTTAGCCATCTGCCAATAGATCATAAGGTCCTCTGAAGTTTTAGACTACACAGCAGCCACAGGTAGCTCCAGATGGTCTAAAAAACTTGGGGACACTGGCTGCATGTGCTCTGCCTATGCTTTCTAGTAAGAATCCCCAATATCCTACAACTTGGAAGAGAAAAGAGGGCTTGGAATTAGTACTTTCCAGAGCAAGACAAGAAAACAACTTTAAGAGACTAAGGCCCTCCAGCTGAAACAAATCTCCCATATTGGTTGGTTGTTGGTTGGTGATTCATTTATTTTTATTTTTTTATTTCTGAGATTTTGGTGCACCCATCACCCAAGCAGTGTACACTATACCCAATGTGTAGTCTTTTATTCCTCACCCCCTCCCACCCTTTCCCCTGAGTCCCCAAAGTCCAATATATCATTCTTGAGACTTTGCATCCTCATAGCTTAGCTCCCCTTTACGAGAACATACAATGTTTGCTTTTCCATTCCTGAGCTACTTCACTTAGAATAGCAGTCTCCAATTCCATCAAGGTTGCTACAAATGCCATTATTTTGTTCCTTTTTATGGCTGAGTAGTATTCCGTTTTATATATATATACACATATGTATTTATATGTATGTATATGAGTGTATATGCATATATGTATGTTTATATATGTATATATGTACGTGTGTGTATATATATGCATATATATATACACAAACACACACATTTTCTTTATCCACTCTTGACTGATGGGCATTTGGGCTGGTTCCATATTTTTGCAATTACAAATTGTGCTGCTATAAACATTCGTGTACAAGTATCTTTTTCATACAATGACTTCTTTTCCTCTGAGTAGATACCTAGTAGTGGGACTGGTGGATCAAACGGTAGATCTACTTTTAGTTCTGACCTTCCTCTCCGAAGACTCAGGCACAGTCAACCCCTATTCTAATTGTTGAGAACTAGAAATGACATTTTTGATCTGTCCCTTTGAAGAATGCAGCTGCTATACTGGAAAAAAAAAATGGCATGTTATTCGAGGGTGGAAAATCTATTTAGATGTTAAGGAATCGCCATACTATTTTCCATAGTGGTTGTACTAATTTACATTCCCACTAACAGTATAAGAGTGTTCCCTTTTCACCAAATCCACGCCAACATCTATTATTTTTTGATTTTTTTTATTATGGCCATTCTTGCAGGAATGAGGTGGTATCGCATTGTGGTTTTGATTTGCATTTCCCTGATCATTAGTGATGTTGAGCATTTTTTTCATATGCTTGTTGGCCATTTGTATTTCTTCTTTGGAGAATTGTCTATTCATGTCCTTAGTCCACTTTTTGATGGTGATTGGTTATTTTAATGCAATGCTGGTGAGTCAGTATGAAGTAACTCATAATACAAATAAATGTTGGAAAGAGTAAATAGAACCTATCAACACCAAACAATATTTTGAAAGTAACATTTATACAGTGGTCATTTAAAGATAAAACGTTTTAAAACTTAAAACCAGCATAAACACCACTGTATAATAAAATTTTCCACTGGTAACATTTGCTTCATAGCAGCTTCTTAATATTAATCTCATATTTTTCATACAGTACTTCAAGGCCATTCATAGCCTTAGAGTATTATGCCTAATATTTCACTAACTGACCTAATGCTATGGCCCAGGAAAAAGCAATGATTGCACTGAGAGAAGTTGACTTATTCAAAAGACTGAGGCAATGATCATAAATAATTTCCCAGTAGAGACTGGCAAAATTGGTAGGGAAAAACATGCTTTCAAGTTTGACAGCTCTGTAGAACTTTGCATAATTACTTCCTTGTTGGTATACCTTTTATTAATAAATAGTAGCTTATTAACTATTTAGGTTTATTAAAATGCTTAGTAAACTACTTCACCTCATTATAATTCATCAAATAGAGCCCAAGTACCCTTCAAATTTTCATTTTGGAAAGGGTCTGCATTCTAAAGAGGGTTCCTCGGACAATATCTTCTTCCTACTAGCTCTGTTATTACCCAATTTCTCAGTTATCTTTTCTCCTTATCATGTGTGTGTGCATGCGTGTGTGTGTGTTTTAAATTCTACTCTATGCTCTGCCTGCCCTTCCCCAACCCCAAGGACCATACTGACCTTCCACTCCCAAGACCCAGACCCATTCAACCCCTATTCTAATTGTTGAGAACTAGAAATTACATTTTTGATCTTTGCCTTTGAAGGACGCACTTGCTATACTGGGGGAAAAAAGAAACCGGCACGTTATTTGAAGGTGGAAAATTCATTTTGATGCTTACATCCTTACTTCTTAATAAAAAACAAAATAAATTTCAGATGAACCAAAGAGTTAAATGTACGAATCAAAAGAAAGAGAGAAAAATGTAGGTGAATTTTCGCATAACTCTCAAGAAGGGAAGGACTTTCTAAGCATGGAAACAATCACAGGAACAACAAAGAAAAAGACTGATTAGATTCCGACCATGGTAGAAGCACTCTTAATTAACTCCACTTAACAAATTCCACAGACTGATCCATTCTCCATTCCCTCTGTAGAAACTTAATGAATGCCCGCTGCATGCTGACTGCTCAATGCTGACAGAGTGCTGTGTAGTACATATGAGCCCATGAACCCCTCAAATTAAGTTGTCTACTTACCAAGAGCTATTTGTATTTGTTCCTAAATGTGTACCTCTTTCTTTATGTTGGTTGTGTAGGTGTTACTATAATTTTTTTTTGGGGGGGGGGACAGTCTCATTCTGTCACTCAGGCTGGAGTGCAGTGGTGCAACCTTGGCTCGCTGCAACTTCCGCCTCCCAGGTTCAAGCGATTCTCATGCCTCAGCCTCCCAAGTAGCTGGTATTACAGGTGCATGCCACCATGTCCAGTTATTTGTTTTTATTTTTAGTAGAGATGGAATTTTGCCACGTTGGTCAAGCTGGTCTTGAACTCCTGACCTCAAGTGATCTGCCCGCCTCGGCCTCCCAAAGTGCTGGGATTATAGGTGTTACGCACTGCATCCGGCCTATAATTCTTAATTATATGTTACATATATGTTACAGCAATCGAATGTGACTACAAAAGAGAAGAACTGGCTGCAAAGACCAGATAAAGGAGATACTGAATTAAATGTGGGTGACAAAGCTGCAAAAGACTGGGTGAGGGGGCGGGGGGAGCAAGGATCTATAAAATATCCAAAAGGATTTTGCACTCAGATTACAGCTCATTAAGTCATTACTCCATTTTAAATAAATCAAAACTGGACATCGTTGATGATGTATTTTGGACGAGCTATATAAAAGAAATATAAAGCAGGTTTCCAATCAATTAGACTTATTCAAAGAAAAGGGTCACACAGTATCAAAGGATTAGCTACTTAATGTGTATTTTGTCTTTAAGTTAAAATATTGAAGAGATATCTGTAGACATTTTTTATACTCCTCTCTCTTTAGCAGACCAGTTGTAAGATCCAATCATATCAAATAAAGAGGCTTCTTCTGTATGATTTTTAGTTTCTGTACATCCAAACTCATCAGGAACAAAATGAAAAATTTGAAAAATATATAAAAGACAATAATAGATAAATATCTTTGATATATAAAGTTTACATAAATAACAAGAAAAACATTAGGCAACTAAGAGCAAAATGGGGGAAAAACAAATGGCCAATTTAAAGAAAGAATTTTTTTAAAAAGCATGAGGAAATCAAATACTTTCATTGGTTATCACAGATACACAAAAAAGCTGGGCATGGTGGCTCATGCCTGTAATCCCAGCACTTCGGGAGGCCAAGGTGGGAGGACTGCTGGAGCCCAGGAGTTCAAGACCAGGCTGGGCAACATAGTGAGACCCCATCTCTTCAAAAAAAAGAAAAAAATTAGCTGGGTGTGGTGGCACACACCTGTGGTCCCTGTTACTTGAGAAGCTGAGATGGAAGGATTATTTGAGCCCAGGAGGTTGAGGCTGCAGTGAGCTGTGATTGTGCCACTACACTCCAGCCTGGATGACAGACTGAGACCTTGTCTCAAAAAAAGACACAAAATAGTTCGAGAATTTTTTTTTTTTTTTTTTTTGCCAATAAGGTCAATAAAGCTTGAGCAACTAGCACATTTGATGTTGCCAAATATACAATGCAACAGATAGGGATGCTGCTGAAAAAACAGGTTCTATTTTCTTTTCTCTTTTTTTTTTTTGGAGAGACAGAGTCTGGCTCTGTCACCTAGGCTAGAGTGCAGTGGCGTGGTCTTGGCTCACTGCCACCTCTGCCTCCGGGGTCCAAGTGGTTCTCCGGCCTCAGCCTGCCGCATAGCTGGGACTACAGGCACGTGCCACCACACCCAGCTACATTTTTGTATTTTTAGTACAGACAGGGCTTCGCCATGTTGGCCAGGATGGTCTTGAACTCCTGACCTCAAGAGATCCACCTGCCTCAACCTCCCAAAGTGCTGGGATTACAGGTGTGAGCTACCACACCCGGCCAAAAGATTCTATTTTGATAGGACCTTTTAAGAAATCAATCTGGCAACCTATGTCAAGAGGTTTAGAAATGTCTATATCCTTTGACCAAGCAATTCCATATCTGAAACTCCATTCTTAAAAAAAATCTGAAATCTGAATACAGTTTTGGCAGTAAAATCCACCTCAAAGTGTTATTTATAACATTTTAAAAATTGTGGGGAGACTTTATTTAACAAGAATTACTGTGTCAGGCACTGAGGATGAAGTCGTAAATAAAGCAGTTCCAGGCCTCATTCAGGTTACAGCCTGTTGGGAAAGGCAAATTACACCAGTGATTATCTGAAGTCCAACAATAGGGGAAATTACCAAATCAATTATGAGACATTCAAATGATTAGAGCCAGTAGAAATTAGTTATAATGAGTTATCAAGAACATGAGAAAATATTTATACTAAATGAAAAGCCACAAAATTATAAACAGCTATAAAGACACATTGAAAACCTAAGGCAGAGATGGAGGGCAGGACTTCTGGAATGGCGGAGTGAGGACCTCAGCTACTAATGATCCTAGGTAAGACCAGCAGGGTCTGTGGCATTTTAACTTGGGTCCGCTTCTACCACAATTTGCTGGCCTTGTAGCTTTGTGGACAGTTCCACTGAAGGAAGCTGATTTGACCTGGAGCTCCAAGAGAAAGCCCCGTGGCCAGGGGCACTGTCAAAAACAATGGCAATCATTAGCAAACAATCACAGCTGCTTAAATCTGCAATACTGGTTGGGGTAAGCAAGACATTAGCCAAACATGTAAAAGGTAGATGTGGGGAATGAGACAGCCATAGAATGCTTAAAGCTCTGGCATACTTGAGGGTTCTGGAAGGTTGTGTCCATTTGGAGGGCTGTGTGCATGCATGCATGTTGTTCCTGGTTGACTGTGAAGCCCTGCACAAGCAGAAAGTGAAAGCCAAGGCAGACTTTTAAACTGCCTGAACTTTCAATGTATGCCCCAACCCACACAGAGATTCCCTCAGCAAAAGATGGAAGGCTTACTGGCTCTAAGTGTTTAAGGAAAACTTGTGGCCAACCATTGAATGACCAACAGGAAAACCCTAGGAAGCCAGGCTTAAAAATAAAAACAAGAATATAAAACAACAAAAAAAACCCTAGCAGAAACTTCAGTGGCCACACATTTCAGCCAAGACAGCCTCTGTAGAATTAGTCCAGGCAAGTCATTAAGCAACAGAAAAATAAAAGTAAAAACAATAATCACCACCTGAGTGGATCAGAATCCAGAGTTGCTACAATATATTATCTAAAATGTTCAGTTATCAACAACAGAAAAATTATGAGACATTCAAAGAAAGATGGCCCACACAGAAGAAAAAAAGCAACCAACAGAAACTGTTCCTGAGGGGGCTCAGCTGTTAGACTTAGTAAAGACTTTAAATTAGCTATTATAAATATATTCGAAGAACTACAGGAAACTATACTTAAAAAATTTTTTTTAAGTATGAGGATAATGACTTACCAAATACAGAACATCAATAAAGAAAAAGAATTCTTAAAAAAATAGAAATTGAGGAGCTGAAAAGTACTACAATTGACAAAAAATTCACTAGAAGGACTCAACAGCAAGTTTAAGCTGACAGTAGAAAAAAATCAGCAAACTTGAAGCTAGGTCAATAGAGACTATCCAGTATGAAAAACAGAAAGAAAACCTGTAAGATAAGACAGCAAAAGATCGATAATATATAGTTAGATTACGAATTTTTGTTATTCACAATTTAAAAAATGTCAACGAGTAATCCATTTATTCTTCTCAATAAACAGTGACTTAAGGCCCAGTATGTACCAAGCACTGGATACAGCAGTGAGTAACAGAAATGTGGTCCAGGCTGTCATGGAGTATACAGAAAAAAGAGAATGCAAGAAGAAACCACCCAAATACAAAACAACAACAACAAAGCAAATTAGTGAAGGTCAGGGGTGGGAGGTAGAGAAAGGAGGTGAAAAGTGGACCCAGAACAATTCCAAGTTCAAAGTCATTCAGAATTCAGTAGGGAGCTTCATAGAGGAAGAAACCTGTAAATATTAAGAGATGAAAGTGGGCGCAGGGATGGTGGTGTTTAGATCGAATACCTCCCAGGTAAATAAACTGAAAAAGAATTAACCAGAAAGCGCTTAGCATTTAAAGCAAGGTAATGACAAGGTTTCTACCAGTACTTACTTTAAGTGGAATTTCTAATGGTATATGTGAATTATCTAATTTATGGACATTGGTTTTCATTTAGATTTTTGTTTCTAAGCAGCATCAGTCAATCTTCGAAATCGTGTATCCCACCTCTCTATCCTAATGCTCCTGGTTATGCTAGGCAGAACAGTGTACATACCAGGCTCATTAGGAAAGGTAGACATGGTATTTAGAAGGCACAAAACTACCTTTCTAGAACCTCAACAACTTAGTGCTAGAAATACACCCAACTTACTCTTACTTTGCACATTAGTTTGAATAGCTCTTAAAGCCAAATACTTTACCAATGAGGAAACCAAGAAAGAATGATCCATTCTTTTCCTTCACGAGATGCACTGTGGATAAAAATAAGCAAGAATCAAGGAAACAGGAGAGCTTCCTAACTTATCTGTAAGACAGACTTCACTGTTTTATTTGAATTTATTTTTCAAGTCAGAGAAATCTATAATTGAAAATAAAGGTATGTTCATTTATTTAACAATCCTACTACACTCCAGGCATTATACAAATGCTGGAGCTATTAAACACCCTGGTTCCTACCCCTGACAAGCTCTTATTCTAATTGTAGAAACAGAGTCTGAGAAACAGAAGTCCAAGAAAAAGATAAGGTGTCAAGGGAGGGAGGGGCTTTTGTTTAAACATAACTGATCAGATACAAGCATTTATCTAACTCCCTCTACAAATCAAAAGACTGAAGAATTAGAAAAGACATAAACCAACAAGATTAAGAGAGTGGGGAGATGATGACAGAAAAGGAGGTATGTCCACAAAATTTAAAATGAAAAGCATTTGGGAAAGAGGTAACTGACTTGATTATATCTTTCTTCTTTGTGCCAAGTACCTGCAGTGGGGAAATCTAAATTGAGGCAAGTAAGCCAGTTCACTCCTGAGCGCCCTGGAAGAACAGAAGGTAAAAGCTCAGGAATTGCAGCTTATGGGCACATTTGAAGAAAATAATCCTTTTCTTAAGCAAGTGGTGGGGGGATGTTGAAAAATTATTTTAAAAAGAGAAGATTTTCACATACTCTCACCCCAACCAGAGCATCTGGCAACTGCCTTTTCTCCACACAGCAGAGGACCTAAGTTACTCACTGGAGAGGTTGAATCAGAGCCCCTCAACTCAGGAACACTAGCCATAACTGAGAACAAAAATGGGATGCCTTACTGAAAACAAGGATTAAATAAAAGTCTTTGCAGCCAGTGATTAAGGATCCAGCTCTAGATGTGAGTTTATTACTCCCAAACTCCCTCCCACAAGAGATTCAATTTAGAAATCCTATTTAGAAAAGCTGAGTGGCTTAAGAAAAAAGAACTGATAGGTTCCCCATAAATACCCAGGTTTCCCCCAATCACCACATGAAGCCCATCACTGAACAAGCCACAGTCATGAACACAGTTTGCAATAAACTTTTCCTTAATAGCAACAAACAGCTAAAGATACTTGAGAAATACCTCTAACATGAAAGACAGACAAGTACCAAAGCTAAAAAACAGGAAGAAAGAAAATCAGAGAAAACAGATAATATAGGGAAAAGACAATGTCAAATTAATTTTAATTCCATTTCCCTCTCTTTCTCTTGGAAGACATTAGACATAGCATACAAGAAACAAAATCTTGAAGCTATATAAATGGAAAAGAGAACAAAAAAACCTCTTAGAAATAAATTATATATTTTTTATTCTATTGTAGATGGGACTTCCGTGATTTCTTAGTTCATTGCTAGTGCATACAAATGCTATTGTTTTTAATTTTTAATTTTTATGGGTACATAGTAGGTGTAGAGATTTATAGGGTATGTGAGATACTTTGATAGAGGCACAATAATCACATCTGGGTAAATGCGATATCCATTACCTCAAGCACTTATCATTTCTGTGTGTTACAAATATTCCAATTATACTCTTCCAGTTATTTTCAAATGTACAATAAATTACTGTTGACTGTAATCACCCTGTTGTGCTATCCAATACTAGATTTTATTCATTCTATCTAATTATATTTTGGTGACCATTAACCATCTCTACTCCCTCCTCCCCCACTATTAATTTTTGTAGGTTGATTTTGTATCTGCCACTTTAGTGAATTTTATTAAACAGGTTTTTTTGGTGGAGTTTTTAAGAGTTTTTGATATGTAATTTTAAGTCATCTGCAAACCGAAAATTTTATTTCTTCCTTTCTGATTTGGATTTATTTTTCCTGTGTACTCTGGCTAGGATGGACTTCCCATGTTATACTGAATATAAGTGGTGAGAGTGGATATCCCTGTCTTTCTAATCTTAGAGAAAAGGGTTTCAGCTTTTCAGTACTGAGTGTGATGTTAGCTGTGGGCCTGTCATATACAGCCTTTATTGTGTTGAGGTATGTTCTTTCTACACCTAATTTCTTGAGAGTTTTATCATGAAAAGATTTTGAATTTTGTCAAATGTTATTTTCTGCATCTACTGAGATGATTATATGGTTTTTGTACTTTATTCTGTTAATGTGATTTATCAATTTGTATATGTTGAACCATCCTTGCATCCCAGGGATAAATCATCTTTGATCATGTTATATAATCCCTTTTTTCTCCCATTCATGCTGTCAGAAATGTATTAGAAAGCAAATGAAGTGTGATAATAGTTTTTAAGTGAATTTGACAGATAATGAAGAAGAAAGGTAAAGTCATCTAGTTAATGAATTAAACACTTAGAAATTATAAAATTACTCATTTCAGAGCTCAAAGGGACTTTAGAAATTATTGGACCCAACCTTCCCATTTTCCCATTGAAAAAAAACCTAAAAACCAGAGAAGTAAATTTATTTTGTTAAGGTCACACAGTAATATTTTGAGCTTCCTGTACACTAAGAGGTAGTGACAATCAAGAAGAAATCAACCATAGAGAAAAGAGTCTCTTCAGATATATTTGTTGTACCAAGGATGCATGATTTTAATATGCTGTTGAATTCGGCTTGCTAATATTTTACTGAGGACTTTGGCATCTATATCCATCAGGAATTTTCTTTTCTTGTATTTTCTGTAATTTTCTTTTCTTGTACTGTCCTTGTCTAGCTTTAGCATCAGGGTAATGCTGGCTTCATAAAAAGGGTTTGGAAGTATTCCTTCTTCTTCAATTTTTTGGAAGAGTTTAAAATGGACTGGCATTAATTCCTCTTTACAGGTTTGACAGAATTTACCAGTGATGCCATAGGTTCTGGGATTTTCTTTTGGGGGAGGTTTTTGATTACTAAGTCAATCTCCTTTCTCATTATAGGTCTGTTTAGATTTTCTATTTCTTCATGATCCAGTCTTGATAGGCTCTATTTTTAGGAATTTGTCAATTTCTTCTAGGCTATCAAATTTGTTGGTATATAATTGTTCATAGCTGTCTCTTATAAATCTTTGTATTTCTTTAAGTTGTAATGTCTCTTTTATTTATAATTTTGAGTCTTCTTTTTTCTTAGTCTAGCTAAAGATTTGTCAATTTTACTTTTCAAAAAACCAACTCAGTTCTGTTGATAACTTCTATTGTTTTACTAGTCTCTATTTCATTTATTTCTGCTTTGATCTTTATTATTTCCTTCCTTTTTGGCCTCGAGCTTAGTTTGTTCTTTTTCTAGCTCCTCAAGGTGTAAAGTTAGGTTGTCTATTTGAGATCTTTCTTTTTTCTTCATGTATTGGTATTTATCATTATAAACTTCTCTCTTCGAACTGCTTTCATGGCATCCCATAAGTTTTGGTATGTTGTGTTTCCATTTTCATTTGCCCCAAGATTTTATTTCCCTTATAATTTCTTCTTTGATCCACTGGTTGTTCAGAAGTGTGTTGTCTACCTTCCACATATTTATGAATTTTCCATTTTCTTTTGATTTCTAGTTTCATACCACTGTGGTCAGAAAAAAACACTTGGTATGATTTCAATCTTAAATTTGTTAAGACTTGTTTTGTAGCCTAACATATGATCTATCCTAGAGAACGTTCCATGCGCACTTGAAAAGAACATTGTATTCTGCTACTGTTGGATAAGATATTCTGCAGATGATGACTCTTAGATCCATTTGGCCTACAGTGTAGTACAAATCTGCTATTTCCTTATTGATTTTCTGTGTGTTGTTGAAAGTGGGGTATTAAAATCTGCTGGTATTATTGTATTGCTATCTACTTCTCCCTTCACTTCTATTAATATTTGCTTTATATATGTAAATGTTCTGATGTTGGGTGCATATATATTTATAATTGTTGTATCATCTGGATGAATTGACCCCTTATCATTATATAATTATCCTTCTTGTCTCTTGTGGTGGTTTTTGACTTAATAGTCTATCTTGTTTTATATAAATATAGCCACCTCTATTTCTTTTGGTTACCATTTGCACAAAATATCTTTTTCCACTTCACTTCCAGCCTATGTGTGTCCTTAAAACTAAAGTGAGTTTCTTGTAGGCAGCATATGGTTGAATCTTATTTCTTTTTATCCAATCATTCACTCTGTGTCTTCTGATTGAAGAATTTAAGCCACTTAAAGTAATTATTGATGGGTAAAAACTCACTACTGATATCTTGTTTTCTGTTTTGTAGTTCCTTTGTTCCACTCTTCCTCTCTTGCTCCCTTCCTTTCTGATTTGATGATTTCTCTGTAAGAGTATGCTTTGTTCCTTTATCTTTTGTGAATCTACTACAGATTTTTTCTTTGTGGTTACCATGAGGTGTACATAAGCCATCTTATAATTATAAAATATCTTAAGCTGATAACTTCAACCACATACAAAAGTATGACATTTTTTCTCCTCTGCCCCACTATTATTGATGTCACAATTTACATCTTGTATATACTGCATGTCAACAAATTATTGCGACTATAGTCATTTTTAATATTTGTTTTTAACTTTTATACTAGAATTAAGATTTATGCACCATCATTATAGCATTAGAGTATTTTGAATTTAACTATATTCTTACTTTTATAGTGAGTTTTACACTTTCATATATTTTCGTGTTGTTAGAGTCCTTTTGTTTCAACTTGAAGAACTGCCTTTTGCATTTCTTGTAAAATAGGTCTAGTGGGACATGAACTCCCACAGGGAAGTCTTTATCTCTACTTCATTTCTGAAAAACAGCCTTTCCAGGTATAGAATACATGGTTGACAGGTTGTTTTTTTTTCCAGCACTTGGAATGTATCATCCCATTCTCTCCAGGCCTGGAAAGTTTCTGCTGAGAAATCCACTGACAGTCTTATAGAAGATTCCTTGTAGGTGATGGTTTGCTTTTCTCTTGATGCTTTCAAAATTATCTTTGACTTTTGAGAATTTGGTTATAAAGTGTCTCAGTGAAGATCTCTTTAATCTAGTTGGAGGTTCTTTGGACTTCATGGATCTGGATGTTCATTCATGTCTTCAGATTTGGGACATTTTCTGTCATTATTTCTTTAAGCTGTCTTCCCCTTTTTCTTTCTCTGCTTCATCTGGAAATCTCATATGTATTTATTGGTTTGTTTGATGGTATCTCATAACTCCCATAGGCTGTCTTCACTCTTTTTCATTTGGTTGTGTTTTTCTTCCTCTAACTGGGTAATTTCAAATGACCCATCTTTGAGTGCACTAATTTTTTCTTTTACTTCAAGTCTACTATTGAAGCTTTCTATGGAATTTTTCAGTTCAGACACTGTGTTATCCAGTTCTAGAATTTCTGGTTTCTTTCTTTCTTTTTTTTTTTTTTGAGGTTTCCTTGTTGAACTTCTCATATTGTGTATTGTTTTCCTGATTTTGTTGTCCATCTGTATTCTCTTTTAACTCATTGAACTTCTTTTAAGATGATTATTTGATTATTTTGAAATCTTTTTTTTCTTTTTTTTTGAAACAGAGTCTTGCTCTGTCACTCAGGTTGGAGAGGAGTGGCATGACCTTGGCTCTCTGTGACCTCTGCCTCCCGGGTTCAAGCAATTCTCCTGACTCAGCCTCCCGAGTAGCTGGGATTACAGGCGCATGCCATGATACCTGGCTAATTTTTATATTTTTAGTAGAGATGAGGTTTCACCGTGTTAGTCAAGCTGGTCTCAAACTCCTGACCTCAAGTGATCCACCCACCTTGGCCTCCCAAAGTGCTGGGATTAGAGATGTGAGACACTGCACCTGGCCTTGAATTCTTTATCAGTCAATTCATAGATGTCCATTTCTTTATGACTGGTTACTGGTGCTTCATTTTGTTCCTCTGGTGATGTCATGTTTCCCTGATTATTGGTGATCCCTGCAGCCTTGCATGAGTGTCTGCACATTTTACAAAGCAGGCACTTGGCTGGGCACGGTGGCTCATGCGTGTAATCCCAGCACTTTCAGAGGCCAAGGCGGGTGGATTGCTTGAGCTCAGGAGTTCCAGACCAGCTTGGGCAACTTGAAGAAACCTTGTCTCTACAAAAAATACAAACATTAGCCAGGCCTGGTAGCACTTGCCTGTGGTCCCAACTACTCAGGAGGCTGAGCAGTAGGACTGGCTGAGGCAGCAGGATTGCTTGAGCCTGGGAGGTCAAGGCTGCAGTGAGCTGTGATCACTCCACTACACTTCAGCCTGGGCAACAGAGTGAGACCCTGTCTCAGAAAAAGGAACAAAAAAAAAAAAAAAAAAAAAGAAGTAGGCACCTGCAGTCTTCACAGACTGGCTTTGGCAGGAAAAGCCTTTTAGCAGTCAGCCTGTCCAGAAATTCTGGAGGGCTGTCTGGCAGGTGGGCTTGCTGCTGGAGTTTTCAGGTGGGCTATCCTGAAACTTGGGTCCATTAGGACAGGCCTACGGCTTGAGTTTGCTGGGGTGGATCTGAATCCTGGTGTGCATGGGGACCAGCCTAGTGCCAGGGTCCACTCAGGTAAGCCTGTCAACTGGGCATGCAGGGCAGGCCTAAAGCCTGTATTCACAGGGGCCAGCGTGAATCCTGGGTCCATAAAGCTCAACCTGGTGCTGCACTGGGCCTTGAGCCTGAGTCCTAAGGGACTAGCCTGGTGCTAGAATGAGCCTGGCACCTGGATTCAAGGAAGCAGGTTTGGTGCTTGGGATCATGAAGGTAGGTCTGAAGACTGGGAATGCAGGGGCAGGCCTGGAGTCTGAGACAACCAGGGATGATCCTGGAGCCCAGATACACCAGGGTGAGTCTGGAGGCCAAGTCTGCTGGGGTGGGCTTGGAACCTGAGTCCATGGATGGTGGGCCTGGGTCCTGGGTCCACTGCAGCATGGAGCCATGGAGACTAGTATATGTACATATATATTAGGTCTACATAAACTATCAATCAAGTCAAAGGGCATAATGACATTTTTATACATGGTGTGTTCATAATTTCCTATTACTGTTGTAATAAATTACCACAAACTTAGTGGCTTTAAATGACACAAATTTATTCTCTTACAGTTCTGATCAGAGATCAGAAATCTCAAATTAAGATGTTGGCTTCAGGGGAGAAGCTTTTCCATCTTCTTGAAGCTGCCTGCATTCCCCGGTTTGTGGCCCTCTTCCTCCATCTTCAAAGTGCATCACTCCAAACTCTGGTTGATTCCATTGTCGTGTCTCCTTTTACTTACTTTGGCCCTCCTGCCTTCCTCTTATAAGGACCCTTGTGATTAAATTGGGCCCACCCAAATAGTCTGGGATAATCCCCCATCTCAAAATCCAAAATTTAATAACATCTGCAAAGATCCTTTTACCATGTAAAGTAACATATTCACAGGTTCTAGTAATTAGGATGTGTACATCTTTGGTGGGCCATGATTTAGCCTACTACATGTAGTCTCAAAATTTGCTTCCCATTAAACCTTTCTTCAGAAGCTACAGGAATATACACTCCATATAAAACAAGAGAGTAAACTGATGTTAGCATAAAGTTAGAAAATATGACCTCAGAATCAGGCAAAGCCACGAAAGCACTTCAGAATTCAGTCAGGTATCTTTACCATTAAGGGTTTTGTGAGCAGAAAAATATAAAAACATGGCAGTATTTCATCAAGTTTAAAAAGCTTAAGCAGAAAAACATGAAGAGGCAAAGAAAGGCAAAGTTCAGTCAGGTACTGTAGCAGTGAGGGTGGGGATTAAAGAAGGCTGTGAGTGGAAAGGAGATAATGTATAAATAGGAGCCAAGGGCCTGGACTAGAAGACCATTTCCTTGTTAGAGTCACCAACACAGCAGCTATGAATTGGGCTCAATGTGTCATAGTGTCACAACAAGAATCCTGTCAGCATTCTTGCTTATATCTTGCGACATTATGTAACCTTAAACAGGTGAGAGAGTAGCCCCTAAAACTGTGGTATCAGATAGCTTCACAAAGGAAGAGAGATGTGCACTATGCTTTCAGGTAAGTGGAGCCAGTAAATGTGTACACATGCACATACTAGTGTTGGGAGATGGCAGAAGGAGGAAGGAGGACTAGCACCTGCTATGGCACAAAAAGTACTGTGCATTTAGGGTACTGAAAATAGCTCTATTGGGCTAGCAACAAAGTGGGAGTGGAGGATGGTTGGTAAGAAAATCAAATACCATAAACAGAGGTAAACAATGTAACAGAGATTATGTACCTAGGTTAGAAATTTTGCTCTACCTTACCACACAAATATCCTAAAACTCATTAAAGCCTCAATTAATTCATTCATAAAATGTGAGTATAACAGTACCTACCACATGCATTTGTTTTGAGAATAAAATGAAAATAATGTTGAGCGCTCCTAGTAGAATAGTCAAAGAGCAACAAAGGGTAAAACTACCCCAAAGTAACATTTCTTCAAAACATAATCTGTTCTCCATTCCCTGTGTTTTTTAGACTGTTTTTTCTTCCTTGATTTTTTGGTCTCAGATTGAGACTCTTAGATCAGTGCTGTCTAACAGAACTTTCTGTGATGATGGAAACGTTCTAAATCTGCACTGTCTACCATGCAGTCACTAGCCACATGTAGCTACTGAGCAACTGAAATGTGGCTAAAGTAACTAAGGAACTGAATTTTTAAAAATAACATTTATTGAGATATAATTCATACCAAAAAAATTTACCCTTTTTAAGTATACAATCTGGTGGGTTTTAGTATATTCACAAAGTTGTGCCATGATCACTAAGAACTACCTAAATTCCATTAAAATTTTCATAACCTCAGAATGAAACCCCATACCTGTTAGTAGTCACTGCCCACACTCTCCTCCTCCCAGTCCCTGGTAACTACTAATCTAGCATCTATATCAACAGATTTACCTACTGAGGCCATTTCTTAAAAATGAAATCATACAATATGTGGTCTTTTGTGTCTGGCTCCTTTTACTCAGCATAATGTTTTTGAAGTTAATGTATGTTGCACCATGTATCTGTACTTTATTTCTTTTTTGGGGGAAAGGAAGTCTTTATTCACAGATGATATGATCATCTATGTAGACTATCCAATGCAATATACATCATTCTACTAGAATAAGTGAGTCTAGCAAAGTTGCAGGACACAAGAGTAATATACAAAAAATAAATTACATTTCTATATACTAACAACAATCAATCAGAAATTCAAATGAAAAACAGATTTACCACAGCATAAAACATGAAATATTTAAGAATGTGACAAAAGATGTATAAGACTTGTACTTTAAAACTACAAAACACTGCTGAGAGAAATTAAACAATACCCAAATAATAGAGATATACCTTGTTCATATATTGGATGATGCAATAATTTAAGCTATCAATTCTTCCCAAAGTGATCTTTTTTTTCCTCTTTCCAACTTTTATTTTAGGTTCAGGGGACACATATTACATGGGTAAATCGCATGTCACAGGGGTTTGGTGTACAGATAATTTTTGTCACCCAGGTAATCAGCATAGCATCCTATAGTTTTTCGATCCTAATGCTCCACCCTCAAGTAGGCCCCAGTGTCTTATTGTTCCCTTCTTTGTGTCCATGTGGACTCAATGTTTATCTCTTACTTATAAGAAAGAACATGCGCTATTTGGTTTTCTGTTCCTGCGTTACTTCACTCAGAATAATGGCCTCCAGCTCCATCTATGTTGCTGCAAAGGATATAATCTTGTTCTTTTTTATGGCTGCATACATAGTATTCCACGGTATAAATGTACCACATTTTCTTTATCCAGTCCACCACTGACAGGCATCTAGGTTGATTACATGCCTTTGCTATTATGAATAGTGCTGTGATGAACATACACATGTATGTGTCTTTATCTTAATTTATTTTAATAAATAATTTTATAAATAATATTCCATTGTGTGCAACTACCACATTTTGTTTATCCATTTATCCATTGATGGACACTGGGGTTGTTTCCACCTTTCAGCTATTATGAAATGCTGCTATGAATGTTCATGTATAAGTTTCTGTGTAAATATACATTTTTAATTCTCTTGGGCACATACCTAGGAATAGAATTGCTGGGCTATATGGAAACTCTGTATTTAACTTTTTGAGGAACTGCCAGTGTGTTTTCCATGGTGGCTGCAACATTCTACATTCCCACCAATGTATGAGAGATCCAATTTCTCCACATCCTTGCCAACCCTTGTTATTGTCTTTTTGACTCTAGCCATCCTAGTGCACGTGAAGTGGTATCTCATTTGGTCTTGATTTGCACTTCCATAATGACTTGACATTGAGCACCTTTTTGTGTATTTATTGGTCATTTATAAATTTTTTGGAGAAATGTCTGTTCAGTTAATTTTAAATTTTAATTTTAATTAACTTGAAATAGCCACATCTGGCTAGTGGCTGCAATATAAACCAGATGGCAGGATTTGGCGTGTGGCCCCTTCACTTTGCCCAAGGCTGGGTGGGACTAGCTAGGTGACTGATTAGGAAGCTCTCAAAAATTACTGTTGATGTTGAAAACAAGTCATGCTCACTGCGCACCTGCAAGGCTCCAAGGACTTCATACTCAGTATCTTATTTAATCTTCATAACAATACTATCAGTTAAAGTCTACTGTCGCCATTTTACAAACAATGAAACAGTTTTAGATAGATCAAGTAAGCCACTCATTAGCAATTTCACTCACTGTAAAATTCTTCATTCTATCTCAACCTTAAGAGACTTCTTTTCTTCATCTGATTTAATTAGAGCATTGGTCTTACAGATCTCAACTAGGGAAACCAGGTATTACTCAGAATTCCACTACTATGTTCGGTACATACTATACAATTCTAAGTCTACTAACCTATTTCAAAAGAACATTATGAGAACTAAATGGTTTTGAAGCAGCAAGATATTAGCACTAAAAGAAAATATGAACTTCTGACTTTGTGCATTATAGGCCATAAATTTTATCTTTTCTAATGTGTTCAGCTACTTTTTCCCCTTGTTTGAACTGGTTCAACTATATACTGAACATCTACTATGTACCAGACACTACTCTAGGTTGCAGAGATACAACAATGACTATGACAGCCAAGAATCCTGACCTAATGAAGCTCAAAATATGTATTAAACATATTTTAAAAGTACACAAGCTCCAATAGGTTTATGTCACATGGAGGCCTTGTTGTAGTATCTATTTCACAATGAACCGTATCCAATACTGCAGCATAATTACCCTTAAATAATATTCTCTGCCTACTAAAAATGAATCTATACATTATAGCCTTTAAAATGGCTCAAAATCTACACATTTGGCAGAACTTTTCTACAGCAGTTGCTACACTGGAAGTAGCACCCAGCGCCTAAGCATGGCCAGCTGCCAAGGAACCCAGGGAAATTATTAAAGCTTACCTCTAGCTCTTGGGGCTGCCCCAGACTCCTATGCACAGGAGGGGAGGACAACACAGCAAGAGTCACCACAGCATTTCTCTTGCCTAATGCATGGCATGATTTCCCAAACTTTCATCATCACCTACCACTGACCCCTATTTCAGGTAGATAAAACAGAAATGAGGAGGTTGTTCAGATGATTCATGTGGGTGGCTACTGCGCTAGCTGGGACCGTAACACTACTCTCCTTTAAAGAGTTCACATTTTATTCACTGCTATAAATAACAATTTAATTTTTAAAATACTGCATTTCCAACACTGTATTGCAGAAGACCGTAAAGCTCAAATTTTCCAGTAGGTAGGCTGCTTTTGGCGACAGACATAAGTAACCACACTCTGAGGGATGGCCTTTGCCTGACCCCTCTTCTCATTGTTCCTCACCTCTAGGATGAGTAAGCAGGGCAAAAGGTATGAAGTAAGTTGATTGGGAAAGCCTAAATTAAATGTCTAACTCAATAATTTCCAGTATCCAGCTCACTATTTTCTGCATCTTCCCCAGCATCCACTACTAAAGTATTCAACCCAGATGTACTGAAAGCAATCAGGAACCAAACAAACTCACCAGTAATATAGCTCAGTATCATTTGGCAAAGTCATATTTTCTGACTTAAAACATCAGTTACATAAGGAAAAATACAACCATGGAGTCACAACTGCAAAAACACCACTTTTGCCTGACCTTGCTACCAGAGCCAGTGGAGACTATAAGAAGGCCTTTCTTTCAAAGGCTATTATACTTCCCTCAGTGATATGCGTAAACAGAAACATTCAAGTGCATCAATAAGAACAATGGTAAAATTCAGTTGTATTTTATACGAAGTTGACCACCAATCACTTTAATGGCTGAGAGCAGGTACAAAGGAGAATAAAGAGTACAACAAGACATTCCAACTACAAAGAGAAACAGCCATCCTTGGATGGATGTGGGAAGGCTAACTTTTAAAACTCTCCCAGTAAACAGTCTAAGATTGCCCAAAATATTCAATATCTATGTGCTCACTAACATCCTGGTGAAATACCAGTGACTACAGCACTCCAGGACAAGGGTAACAATTTTCCAGAAGGGATGGCACTATTTCAATGGCTTAGAACAGTGGTCCCCAACCTTTTTGGCACCAGGGACTGGTTTTGTGGAAGACAATTTCTCCATGGACGACGGGGACCAGGGGTGGGGGTGGGAGGGTTCGGGATGAGACTGTTTCATCTCCGATCATCAGGCATTAGATACTCGTAAGGAACAAGCAACCCAGTTCCCGCGCATGCGCAGTTCACAATAGGGTTTGTGCTTCTATGAGAATCTAATGTCGCTACTGATTTTACAGGAGGCAGAGCTCAGGCGGTAATGCTGGCTGGCCTGCTGCTCACCTCCTGTTGTGTGGCCTGGTTTCTAACAGGTCATGAACCGGTACTGGTCAGAGGCCCAAGGGTTGGGGACCCCTGGCTTAGAACACACCAAGCACTTTGGGAGGCTGAGGGAGGCAGATCACCTGAGGTCAGGAGTTTAAGACCAGCTTGGCCAACACGGCAAAACCCCGACTCTACTAAAAAATACAAAAATTAGAAAAATTAGCCAGGCGTGGTGGCGGGTGCCTGTAATCCTAGCTACTCGGGAGGCTGAGGCAGGGAGAATTGCTTGAACCTGGGAGGCGGAGGTTGCAGTGAGCTGAGACTGTGCTACTGCACTCCAGCCTGGACGACAGAACAAGACTCTGTCTCAAAAAAAAAAAAAAAAAAAAACCCCTTCCAAACAGCTCACATGAATCCCTAAACTTAGGAGTCACAAGGTCAGTTTTCTCTTGAGGAAGTAAAAAGGCAGTAAGAATTGGGAAAAATGAAGATTATAATACATGATTAAGTTAGATTACACTAGAGTACAGAAAAACCAAGGACACCAGCACAAAATCAGTGAGAAAAGGTCACAGAACTGTTAAAC
Organism: Colobus angolensis palliatus; assembly: GCF_000951035.1. Classification (NCBI taxonomy): domain Eukaryota; kingdom Metazoa; phylum Chordata; class Mammalia; order Primates; family Cercopithecidae; genus Colobus; species Colobus angolensis. Next base: position 6,835,679 of record NW_012111253.1, read on the forward strand.
AGGCTACCACCATTACCTAACAGAAAAGGAAAGGGCAGAGTAGTATGTTATTTTCATTTACAAGTCTCTAGTTACTGAATTAATAATTTGATATCAGAGAGAAGAATGGACCTGTAGAAATAGGAGGGTCAGGTGTAAAGGCAAACATAAGTGTTTACCTAATGATTTTAGCGGTTCACAGTTCAGAATTAAAGGAAAGAAAACAGCACGAAGGCTTCATCTTGAGTAGGGATTGGCAAGCTTTTTGTGTAAAAAGCCGGATAAATAGTTGAGGCTGTATGGACCATTTGGTCTCTGTCACAGCTAATCAACTCTGCCCCATAGCATAAAAGCAACCACAGATGATACTTAAATAAATGACGGTGGCTGTGTTCCAAATAACTATTTATAAAAACAGGCAGTAGGATGATTTGGCCCATGGACCATAGTTACTGACCTCTGATCTAAAGTTCTAAGACAGTGGTTCTCAATCTTGAGTGTGCCTCAGAATTCCCTCGGAGGGCTTGTTACAACAGAAATAGTTGTGCTCCAACCCCAGGGCTTCTAATTCTGTAGGGCCAGGGCAGGGCCTGAGAATCTGCATTTCTAACAAGTTTCCAGATGCTGCTGGAAGATCCACACTTTGAAAACCACTGATCTAAACCTCACTGACTAAACAGGATGTTCAATATCAGATGGAACATTCTTCACTTGTAGTAAGTTCCAAACATCAAAGCTCCAACAAAATTAAGCAATTTAAAAAGAAGCTGGGGGAAAAAAAATACTCAGGAGTCTTTCTTTACTTTGACATCAGTGTAAATTTATCATTGCCCCAACAGTAAAATAAACATAACTCATTCTCAAATCTCTTTATTCAATATTTTCACCTAACATGTTCTAAGCCCTCTAAGGAGTTGAGAAGTATTAATGTCTATAAATCAAACAAGAAAATAAAATCAGTTTTAAAGGCAAAGGTAAATGATTCTTACAAAATCAAAGTCAACAAAGCCCATGTTCTTGCTTTTCATTTTTCCTTTTTTGAGACGGAGTCTCGCTTTATCGCCCAGGCTGGAGTGCAGTGGCATGATCTCAGCTCACTGCAAACTCTGCCTCCCAGGTTCAAGCTATTCTCTCCTGCCTCAGCCTTCCAAGCAGCTGGGATTACAGGCACACGCCACCATGCCGGCTAATTTTTTGACATTTTTAGTAGAGATGAGGTTTCACCATGTTGCCTGGGCTGGTCTCGAACTCCTGGCCTCAAGTGATCCACCCGCTCTGGCCTCCCAAAGTGCAGGGATTACAGGTGTGAGCCACTGCGCCCGGCCAAAGTACAAGTCCATTAGAAGTGTTTTAGTTTGGGCCAGGCACAGTGGTTCATGCCTGTAATCCCAGCAGTTTGGGAGGCCGAGGCAGGCAGATCACCTGAGGTTAGAAGTTTGAGATCAGCCTGGCCAACATGGCAAAACCCCGTCAGTAATAAAAATACAAGAATAAGCCAGATGCGGTGGTGCATGTGTGTAGTCCCAGCTACTCGAGAGGCTGAGGCAGAAGAATCGTTTGAACCCAGGAGGCAGAGATTGCAGTGAGCAGAGATCGCACCATTGCACTCCAGCCTGGGCGACAGAGTGAGACTCCGTCTCAAAAAAAAAAAAAGTGTTTTATTTCAATAAAATTGAAATAATAATATATGTAAGGTAGTTTAAGACTTAAGAATTATGTAATTTTCTGTGCATGAGAATCTCGTGAGGTAGATAATATAGCCATTACTATCCTTCTTTTACAAGATGAAGAAACTAAAGAAAAATCAACTGGTGATATCACGCAAATTATTTAAAAATTTTCCTTAAAATCCCTTTTTCCTAGTAACTCTTAAATTGCGTTTTTCAAATCCAACTTACACATATCTTTTTAGGACCAAGTTTATGAATGTGTCTTCATTGGGGAAAATATTGTTCTAGTAAGATCTTCAAGTCCATATTCATATTTGTGGGCCTAATTCTGAAGCCACCCAGGCAAGTCTAACTAAGAAGCCTGAACTTTAATCAGATGCCAATTTAAAGCCCATTCTACCATTAGAGCAAGTGGGTCATAGATTATGGAAGTGTGATGATCCAGCAGTATAACAGAAATACTCAGCAATGGGAGAAATATTAATGTAGATAATCCAAAAAGTAGAGCAGCAAGCTTAGAATGCTCCCTCTCCAGATACCCACTCTCCTTCTGCAATGACAACGAGTATTTTCATTTGAATACATACTTACACAGATTCACTTTCACATCCATAAGAGCAAAATGTTTTCTTTTTTTTTTTTTTAAAGCATTGCCTATAATGTATGGTTGGTAAAGGTTTTTTCCGTCTTTAGCATGCTTTTAAAAATGTTATGTATGTTATGTGAAATACATTCTCACTTTAACCTGTGATTTTAATATTCTAGTAACGGTTCTCTTAAATTTATATGAAATGTAATTAAAGAAAGTCCTCAGTGAAAACAGCTTCTTGCTTGTTTTACAAGTATCTAATTATTCTACAACTGACAAAATTTAAAAAAATTTATTAAAAAGATAGTCTCAAATTTAATGCCACACTATACTGCTAACAAAAACCCGGTTAAGAAGATATTAAGCCTACGATGAGGACCAGTGGAGATTCTATATAAGTAAAGACTGATGATTCTGCTTTTGAACTAATAACTCAGATGGAAGTCAGCAAAAATTTCTAACCTAAATAATGCAATATAAATAATACCGTCCAAGGATTTCTGAAATCAACCTAAGCAGTATTTCCGTAGAAGTGATCTAAACAGACCAACCACTCAATTTCAACATGATCATTCTTATACCTGACAATGTAATAAGAATTAGTAGATGAAATGCTGTTCTGTGGATTTAGGTTATTTAGATTCAGTGCCCAATCATGTCAGAGACTACAACTTCGGAATCTTTCCACCTCATTTTGCTCACTGTTAAGATGTAGAAATTGCTGTTGTAATAAAATTTGGGGAAGTTACATAAAGGAACACTATAATATTCATAAATCCTATATATGGGTGTTTCTGAAATATATATTCTGGGATTTTCCTTTTTTCAGTCTTGAAATTTCACACTATGAACAATTAATTAATCTGTCAATTGTCTAAACGCAAACATAAGAAATGTGATAAAAAAATTCCTTCTTTTAACATAATCTTGGGAGTTTTTCACAACACTACAGAATTATAATCTAGAACAGACTTGGAAACAAATTATGAAAATCTATAACTCAATACTATCTTTTCTATGTACATAAGAGGCAATGACAGTTTTGTTGGCTTTTTTGTTTTTGTTTTTACTTTTTTAAATTATACTTTAAGTTCTGGAATACATGTGCAGAACAGACAGGTTTGTTACATAGGTATACATGTGCCATGGTGGTTTGCTGCACCCATCAACCCATCATCTACATTAGGTATTTCTTCTAATGCTATCCCTCCCCTTGCCCCCCACCCCCCGACAGGCCCCAGTGTGTGATATTTCCTTCCCTGTGCCCATATGTTCTCATGGATGAAGCTGGAAACCATCATTCTCAGCAAATGAACACAGGAACAGAAAACCAAACACTACATGTTCTCACTCATAAGTGGGAGTTGAACAATGAGAGCAATGACAGTTTTAAAAGAATTTTTTTAAGACTGAGTCTTGCTCTGTTGCCTCGGTTTGAGTGCAGTGAAGTGATTACAGCTCACTGGACAGTTTTTTTGTTTGTTTGTTTTCTGTTTTTGTTTTTGTTTTTTGAGACAGAGTTTTGCTCTTGTTGCCCCAGCTGGAGTGCAGTGGCGCAATCTTGGCTCACTGCAACCTCCACCTCCCGGGTTCAAGCAATTCTCCTGCCTCAGCCTCTCAAGTAGCTGGGATTACAGGCATGCACCACCATGCCCAGCTAATATTTGTATTTTTAGTAGAGTCAGGGTTTCACCATGTTAGTCAGGCTGATCTCAAACTCCTGACCTCAAGAGATCTACCCGCCTCAGCCTTCCAACGTGCTGGGATTACAGGCATGAGCCACTGCACTGGGCCTGGATGGTTTTTAAAAAGACACAAAGCACTCTTCAACATATTTCTTAGGCTGGGTGCAGTGGTTCACACCTGTAATCGCAGCACTTTGGGAGGTTGGGGCGGGAGGACTGCCTGAGGCCAGGAGTTTGAGACCAGCTTGGGCAACATAGTGAGACCCTCTCTCCCTCCCTCTCTCTTGCAAGTAATTTTTATATATATATAATATATATAATTTATGAAAGTCATACTTTTTAAAAGTTATATATATAACTTTATTAAAATTTCTTTAATTTTCCCTACTTGTATTCCTCTACTCCTTTTTATAAATGAAGAAACAGGCCTATAAAGATAACATGAGTTACCCAAGGACAAGACTGGCAAATCATTCAAGCCTCACCTCCTCTGTAAAGATTTCCCCAACTTCCTTCTCCTACTAGGTGGTCACACAGTCTCTGGATTTCTCAGTTAATGTACTCACTCATTCAACAACTGCTGACCAAATATTTTACTATGTGTCTGTCAGCTAGCAAGTTATGCAGAGGATATGTGCATGAGTGTGTGAGTAAGTCATTTGAGCTCCTTGAGGCCAGAGAACTCAAGTGTTTGGTGAATAATAATGACAATGGCAATTAAAATAATAACAACCTTTAGACATTTCACATAGATCATGCTATTCAATCCTCACAACAACCTTACAAGGTATATACCATTAACCACATTTTACAGCTAAAGAAACTGAGGGTCAGAGAGGCTAACTAACTTGCCCAGGGCCTCATAGCTATAAATGAATGCAAAAATGAACAATGAATAAAAGTTAGCACCACTAACAATTTTACACACATGGTAGAAAAGAATGTTCATTTCACCATATTATTTATGTAATAGAGCCTGTGTTTAGCACTGAGAATGTGCACATTTGGAAATTGTTGAAACTTACGTATATAACTGCCAAAAGTAATTTGAGTATCTGAGACATTCTAGAAATAAAAAATACTTATGCTGCACTTTACAATCCACTAATCCAAGCAAATGGTTTGTGAAGCAGCTATCATTCCTTTTATAAATAAGAAGAAAAGAGCCACACTGTGCCCAAAGGTTACCAGATCAGAAGAGGGCTGCCTAACAAGCCACGGAGCAACGGCAATCCATATGTTTAGGGGAAATCACATACCAAGGGTAAGAAAAAAGGCCGAGAATCAATGATGTTTTCTAAAAACACAAATTAGAGTCTATGAAATAGCAGTAGTATAATGGTAATCTGCACACCATGGAAGGACTATAGAGAGACCTCTGTAACTGAATGAATATTATCATCCTTTAATTTAAGAAAACATTAAAATCTGCATGTAGGTGAATGGTAATACAGTGTACTTCTATCCTAGATTTAAATATACCAAAACACTCTAACTTCAGAGTTAAAAGCCTGAAATACAGACCGAACATAGTATATTTTGGATATTATTAAACTGCATGAGAGACAGAACAATCCTCATTCTTACCTGCAAATAATTCAAATACTCAAAACAATGATTACAAAGCAAAAAGGGAAAAAAAAAGTATATTAAAAGAAATCACAAAGATTGGGGGGAAAAACAATGTACAACAGCCCAGTAATAAATAGAATATAAGAAGCTGAAGTGAAATAACATGCACTTAGATACCAAAAAACTGGCTTACGTACAATGAAGCAATCATTTCTTATTGTGAATGGATGTGGGCAACCAAAAATAGCCAATAAACAAATTTAGTTAGGAAGTGACGGGAGGAGGAATGTGAAAGAGGACAGTACTACACTCATCCAGCGTGGACAAAAACTCTTGAGGCTAGAAATAATTCAGTTTCCTATCGTAGAAAGATACAAGACGATAACAGTGGTTTGACACATACCAAGAACTTAGAGTGAATGTAAAGTATCTAAAATTTACTTTGTCACTTCATGAAAGGCTTCCATTTAATTGACAGTCACGCACAAGCTCAGGAATGAAAAGGACATAATCTTAGGAAAACCAAATGATTTTATCTAAAAGCCAGCCATCAGAAATCTGCAAAACACAGTTACAGTGAAAAAGAAATCTTCGTTTTTACCCTAAATATGTTGGTTCTGAGATAGATTTACAGAGAGATAGGATAAAATTACTAGTATCCACAGAAAAGAAGCCAGACCTAGCTTTTCAGACACATCATGAATCGAATATTAAACATAATATTCATTTTGATAAGTGCTTTAAATTATCTCTCTGTTATAGCCACGCATGTTCTTAGTCCTCAGAGAATATTGGCATTTTACATTATTGATCCTCCCCTCACTTTTAAACTTCTGTGCAGTCCATTATCCCGATTCTTCTAACTCTATGAGCTATACTCCAAACCACAAGCCCTAGAGCAGTCAACTCCCAAGAATTCGTTCACTCAATTATACTTCCACACAGATGACTTCCAAATCTTCACTGCCATTCCATACCTCTAACCCAAATTCCAGTTCAGCATTTCCAGCAATGTACAATTACAAATGGCTTGCACTCAATCCAAAGCCAAAGTAACAATCCATATAACAGAATACTGGGCAGCAGTTAAAGAGGAGATAGAGACAGACAGATACATTAACTGATATGACAAGATCATCAAGTATATACTATTATTAATGAAAAATCAATATTTCAGCATACTATACAAATATGATCTCACTTTTAAACAAAAAGCTTCCAGAAAGATGTAGAAGAAACTGAACAATGGTTACCTCTAGAGAATGGGGATATGGATGATAGGAGAATTGAGACAGATTCACTGGTTATCTTTGTATCACCTATATTTTAAATTTTACGGCCAGGCACAGTGGCTCACGCCTGTAATCCCAGCACTTTGGGAGACCAAGGCGGGTGGATCACCTGACGTCAGGAGTTAAGAGGCCAGTCTGGTGAAACCCCGTCTCTACTAAAAATACAAATATTAGGCCGGGCACGGTGGCTCACGCCTGTAATCCCAGCACTTTGGGAGGCCGAGGTGGGCGGATCACGAGGTCAGGAGATCGAGACCATCCTGGCTAACACAGTAAAACCCCGTCTCTACTAAAAATACAAAAAAAAACAAAAAAACAAAACATTAGCTGGGCGTTGTGGCGGGCGCCTGTGGTGCCAACTATTCAGGAGGCTGAGGCAGGAGAATGGCGTGAACCCGGGAGGGGGAGCTTGCAGTGAGCCGAGATTGCGCCACTGCACTCCAGCCTGGGCAACAGAGCGAGATTCCGTCAAAAAATAAAAATAAAAAAATTAGCTGGGCACAGTGGTGCACACTTGTAGTCCCAGCTTGTTGGGAGGCTGAGGCAAGAGAATCACTTGAACCCGGGAGGCAGAGGTTATAGTGAGCTGAGATCGTGCCACTGCACTCCAGCTTGGAAGACAGAGCGAGACTCCATCTCAAAATAAAATAAAATAAAAATAAAATAAAATAAAATTTACTATGTGCATCATTACTTTTATAATTTACTGTATAAAAACTAATTAATAAAGAAAAGTAACACAAAATTGTTAAATCTAAATGTTGGAAATACATATTAACTTCAAAACAAACTAGCTTCAGAAATGAAATTTTCCCAGGGTAGAAGTCAGAGACTCTATACTGACTTGGGCTCTACAACCAATACCATAGTGGCTCCAGGACAGAAAGAAAGGAGAGCAAGTTCTGTAGCATCTTAAATCCTATAGCATAAATCCAGAGCCATATTGGTGGTTCTAGAATCTTCACTGTCATTTGCAACTACAAAATAAAACCAAAAAATGTGAGAACAGCACACCCCATCAGCTTGTTGGCTGGGGTCAGGTACCTGCTCTGCAATAGTTAACTCAGTCTCTTGATTATTGAAGGTGTACAGTGCTGGCAAACAGCTAGAAGCTCACAGACTCAGCAGCTGCAGCTCACTACATGGTTTTCAGAATTAGAGAGAACAATTTCCATATTTTTATCACAGGATACAGGAATAACTATCCTTTGGAAACCACTCCACCCCACTCCCAACAAACATCTGCCTCTGAAACCTTATTACTTCTGGTCTGGCAAGTTAGGAGTAATTAATCAACTATCCTGTCTGCTGGGGCAGGGGAAATGAAAGAAAAAATCTGGAGAGTAAAAGGAGTAGAGAAAGTTCCAAAACAAATTATATTTTGGACAGATGGCCAAGAGTCTATATTTTCATTGCTAAACAATACATAGATTTACCAGTTAGTTTGGTAACAAATGCTGATGTTTTATTAAAGAGAAAGACAAAAATAAAAAAGAAACAGATGAAAGAATGAATAGTATATGGAACCTCTACTGAAGAGGTAAGAAATTTAACCATAAAGTCAAACAACTAAAATTTGCAGTATAGAAACTCTGAAAATGAAGACATGTGTCTTTAAGAAAATCCAACACAGTATTTTCACAACTTGAATTAGCAGCAGAATGCAGCACGAAATGAATAGACTTTAAAACCATGGAACCGTGTTGGAATCCATGTGATCTTGGGTGAATTACTGATCACCCCCTCTGAATCTCAGTGTTCTTTGTAAAATGGGTTCGATTAAATGAAATAATACATCCAAAATGCCTAACATTAGAGGGATAAATGTCAATTCCCTTTACAAAGTAAGCTTTAAGTTATAAAAGCTTTTTAAACAACCTTATGTCAAAGTTCCTTTAAATGCAGTCAGTACTCCTACCACATTTAAAATGTGAAAATGTCAAGAAGCAAGGTATACCTGCTTCTTTAATGTATTGAGTAGAACTACAGCTGGAGACAGAAGAATTTTCAGCTTAAAGGAAATATCCAGGAACACAATTTAGGGACATTTGAGACGTAGTTCATCAGGTGAAACTGTTGCAGATACAAGGAAACAATGGAGGGAGCTGAACTGCTTATGTCAAGTACATAGAAGCGTGTTACGGTCATAAAAATTAAGGGAGTCCACAGGAAGTATTTATGAAGACAACTTCAAACAACATGCCCTAAAGCAATCTGTAAAAAGCAGACACGAAGAGACTCCAGAAGGTTGTATACATGCAGAAAAGCAACGGCGTAGCTCTGTTCTCCCTCCAAATGGTCCTAGGATCAAACTCCGTCATCAGGAATCAATATTGCTTCCCTACTCCCATTGAGGTCTGCTATCTGTAGGATCCACATCCTGAGTTCAAAAGGTTTTTCCTCTGTAGAGGTACAGCTTAACTCCCATGGCTTGCATTCTTTCTGGGCTACCAACAATTTAGCTGCTGATTACTTCTTTTACCTTGTTACTTGGCTGTCACTGTGATCATGCACTTCTTTCACGATCACTGGTATTTTTGGAATATCTACTCATTTCTGGAAAATTCTTGGTTCCTTCAGGCAAACACTTGATCTTTTCCTAACATTAAAAACTAGTTTACCTACAAAGTCTAGTTAAAATTTCCAGGAAACATTTTTTCAACACAATGCGACATTCTCCCTATGGTACTAGAAACCCAAATCACTGCGTGAATCAATACATGTGAAAGTCATAGTAATTAGTACAAATTAGTAAAGCTGAATTTTTCTGTATGCTGAATTATATACTTTACATATTATTAATCCAGTATTTACATAAAGACTGCATTAACTCAATTCTCCAGCTAACAGCATTACTGGAATCACAAGTATGTAATTTAAAGCATACAAGCAACTTAACCATACTCTTTTAATAGAGTGTATGTACAAACACAATCCATACTAAACTGATAAATTTCTTAATATTAAATCAAGTCATTATAGTGGAAAACCATCATCAACTGTTATTGAAGCAATCCTTGTTCTGTGTTGTTCCAAACATCAGACAATCGTCATGTTAGCATTAGATGAGTGTCATAAATCAATGTGGATCTTAAAAGGCCAAAGAAATCAAAGCCAAACACAAGCTAAAACTAAATTCTTACACAATAAGGCTGAGAAACACAAGTGCATAGAAGATAAAATCCATGTTTTAGCCATTTAGCTTCATTCGATACCTTCCAAAAAGAGTTTATTCCACTTTGTAAGAATTGCAAGCCTCTGAAAAGCCAGTCCCAAAATATTACATACATAAGCTAAGTTTTAAGCCAATGACTCCCCATCATAACTGCACATTAGAATCACACAGAGAGCTTTAAAAAATATCAGTGACCAGGACCCACTCCCAGAAACTCGGATTTCACTGCTTTGACACGGGGCTCTGGCATTGATCTTTCTTAAAAGCTCCCCTGATGATTCTAATATGCAGCCAGGTGGAGAACCACTACTTTAATGCAGGTTCTTGGGACAATAATTGCTCTGAGGTTGATAAACATGCTTTTTTGCCTTTTAATGAGATTTTATTAAAACTACTCAATTCACTCTACAGCTAATGAAAGGCTGTTACATTGCAAGCACTGTGTTAATGGAGAAAGATGTGTAAGAAACATTTCCTGCCCTCAAGAAGCTCCTTATTAGTGAACTAGAGAGATCCATAAATAAGTAACTGTAATTAAATATAAGTGCTCTCGAGGTGTAAGCAAATACAGCATGCCTCACAAAGTTGCATGTCATCCTTAGCAAGGGTCATGCTGCATCATTCCAATTTTAGTGTATGTCCTATCAGAGCAGGAAAGTCAGAAGCTACAGGTTACTAAATAATAAGGCAAAGGTACCAACACAAGGTAAAAATGGTGTGTATTTCGTTATTCTCTTTCACAGACACTGCTGTACCAAGAAAGTAGGCATTTTTCTATGTTTTAATTTGGATGAATTGTCTTAAATTTCCTTCATGTAGTATTACCGGTTGTACACTTACTTACACTTGTAAAAGATACAGTAAATGATTATGACATAAAAATTAGTCATTAACCTTATTTGCATAACGCCTTTCCTTTCCAGTAATTGCTACATTTGCTAAGACAAGAAGTTTTGGGACTACGATAAGGTCGTATTATTGGAGATTTGTTTCAGTCACTTGAAAGATAGTTACATAGAAAATGTTATAGAACCAACAAGCATTCAAAGGAGTTTCTGCAAGATTTTCAAAAATGAGAAACACAGGAAAAAGAGTTTTAATTTTTAAAAAGGGAAACGACATCCTTCCAATATTTGTAACAAACTGGGTACACGTTCCCTCAAAGACAGCTTTAACAAGGGTAAAGGCTGCAGCCACTGGAAAGAAAACATATTCCAAATAATGATCTTATATTTCAAAACCTCATTAACTCTAGAAGTTGTCTTTCTCAACCAATGGGGGGAGAAAAAACACACTGAAGGGTCTAAATTAGACGAGAACTTTCATTTATGCCATCAATTAAGGCCAAGTACACAGAGGGTAAGTGAGTAGGTGGTTGCCTAGGTAGAGGAGTGAGTGGGAGGTCAATTAGTCTTGAAAAGTGAAATCTATTTTAAAGTACCTTAGTAAAAATTTAAACCTATTAAGATCTAGTGGTAAAAAACAACTTGTGATACTAATTTGGTAAAAAAGAAAACAAAATTCCATAGAACTTGGATAGAAATCAATAAAAAGGTTTTCAGTACGTACGAACATCTTCAAGGGCTTTCTGTTCAAATTCAGAGGTGAACAAATTCTAAGTTAAAAATGTATGCTGTCAAGGTCCCTGCAAGAAAATCTCAAGCTAATTTCAATTTCCAGATCAATATACACTAAGACAATTTACTAGAGAAACCTTCAACCTTTACTCAGGTTGACGAACACTATTATTACATTCTTTAACAATAAGGCTAGCTTGAATTCATTATTTCATGTAATGGCATTTTATAATTGGCACTGACCAACTCAGATTTGAATTAGTTTCAAATATGAATGAGATTTCACAGTTCATAGTAGTTAAGGTAGCCATAGAGTACCTATCACCTCAAAATTAGCTTGCTGCCCCTCTTTATGCAGCTCTGAAACAGCCAGAAAAGATGAATTTTCTTCTCCCAGGGGTGTTTCCTGAAAATATTCTATCAATTACAAATCAGCAGAATACTGACTGTGTTAATGTGATTCTGACCATTTCTTTTTGATATCCAAAGAGATCACATCATCGCCCTTCCAGACCTTAAGGAATCAGAACTAGTTACCAAAACTGATTCAGTGATGGCTATTTTCCATCTTCACAATATAATTAACATTTTAATCTCACATTTTCCAATTATGACTTTGTTAGTTCGTTTACATCAGCTATAACTAAGATGCAACAAACGTAATTCACCCACACATACGGTCATTTGGAGGCTCTTGGGAAACACCTAATTTATCTTCACTGGGTGCTGCTAAGAATGAGGAAACCAAGGAGATTTTTGATACATTTTTCTCTCTAGAACTGTGCTATTCACATGTGGCTACTAGGCACCTGAAACGTGGCTGGTCCGACTGGGAAACTGAATTTTGAATTTTATTTAATTTTAATTAATTAAAATTTAAATTTAGAAAAACGTACTTGATTCGGTTATTGGAAAACTTTTATGTATACTGGGTATGTATATTGGGTAACTTGGGTATGTGAATCTACTTTTGCAAATGCACATTTTATGAAACCTAAATACAGATTAAGTATTTCTGATTTTCATCAGAAATGTAGCTTAGAATTGAGATGTGCTGTTAGTGTAAAATACACATTGGGATTTCAAAGACTTAGCATAAAAGATGTGAAATACTTCATTAATATTTTTTCATACTGATTACATGTTTAAGTGTTAGGTTTGGATCTACAGGGTTAAATAAAATATTTTAGTAAAATTAATTGCACCTATATGTTTTTATTAAATGTGGCTACTAGAAAATTTTAAATTACAAATGTGGCTCATAATATATCTTTTGGACAGTGCTGTTCTAGAACACTTCCACAACCACTTTAACAGGACACATTTGGATACTTTCCTTTTAACAGTCTGGCTGGTCATGTAACAATAGGGCAAGGAGTAACACGTCCTCATACGAATTGGGTCTGAGTAAAGTGTGCAGCAAGCTCTACCCACAATTTCACCATGTGAGGCAACACTGTAATACCTCAATATGGAAAGAAAAGGAAACAAATTAGCACTCAAATTGAAATCGTGTACTGCAGACAACGTAAAAGAGATAGGGCCAACTGCTCTAAGGTCTTGGTTTCATTTCCCAACTGTGGACCTTAAAATAGACAATAAAGCACCGCTTCCAAAAAAAAAGAGGTAAGCTATTTCAATGGTAGCTCTAGCGATCCTTATTAAGCAAAAATTTGCTCTTAAATCTTATCTCCTCAACTTCTAAAGCCACAGAATACACGCTGTGTTAGGAAATCAACTTCAGATTGCCAGCATTTCCTTCACAAGCAAATTAGCAGGATTGTGCACTTGGAATACTGTTTGACAAGAATGAAAAGGAAACTATTCAAAATAGATTTAAGGAATGGACAATTAGATGAGGAACTGCAGATTTAATTCTCAATCAGCACTGTGATTAATCTGATTCCCTGCTTTTCCCCAGGGTAATTATACAACACAGATGAAAGGATGAGCATTTGGACTGTCAGTTCTATATTCTAGACCAGCCCGGTGACTCAAAGCAGACGGCTCTACCACGCTAACCACCATCCCAACAACAGTCGAGGGGAGCCTCGAGCACTGATTGAACAGTCATTGCATAACGAAGCATTAAAAATTCGAAAGCCCCCAACTCTTTCCACGTTCATGTACACCAGGAGAGAATGTGCTGAAACTGAACGCACCCCGTCTTAAATGATCCCCTCCAATCCGGGCATGGGGTGTACACAAAGGCATCTGTCTAATATCCCGCACAATAGACACACACCCCACAATTAAAACCCTGGACTCACTCTCTCTCTCTCACCACACAAGCAAAGGAAATGCAAGCTGCTCTTTTCAAAAATGGTCTATGGTACATGCAAGGTAACAAAAACCCCAACTGAAGCAACTATAAAATCGGCTGTGCCACGTCCCTGTGCAACCGTCAGATAAAATGCAGGCAGCCGGCCCCACGCCTTACGGGGTGGCCAGCCTCGGCTCGGTGGCCTCAATGGACCGCTGAGAACCCCCAGGCCCCCGCCTGGCAGGAGCTCCAGGTACACGTCTATAAATACTCCAAGATGAGAAGGACGAGAGGGGAAGAGGGGAAGGAGGGAGGGCAGGGGGCAGGCCCGGAGCGGGTGCAGGAAGACCGGGGCATCACTGAAATGCATTTTTCCACACTCCCGCTCCCTCGCGTGGAGACTCACTTTCCGATCACCTCGCACAGCTCGTACACATCCTCGAACAGCACGTCGTCGTCGGCCATGGTCCGGAGGGGATAGCGGCCGCAGCGTGGAGGGCTTCGAAAACGGGGGTGGGGGCGCCCAAGAGCTCAGTGCCCAGCCCCGGGATCGCCTCCTCCCCTCAGGACCCGCGAGCCCTCGGTGCCGAGGACGCTCGAGTGGGGCCGCGAGGCCCAGAGACTGCGGCGCCTTCCTCTGCAGGCGACCGCC
>NW_012111253.1:6850812-6924433 GCF_000951035.1 Colobus angolensis palliatus
GAGCGGGGCGCGCCGGCTGCAGCTGCTGAGGCGGGGCTGGTTGGGGTCGTCGCCTCCGCGCCTAGCCGCGACCAAGCCGCGAAAGGGGCTGGAGACAAAAGGTCCACGGCTGCACGCTCGTTGTCCCGCAAGAGGCTCGAAACTCTGGCCGCTCCCCTTTCCTTCTTTTGTAATCGCAGGGAGCCTTTCCCAGTTTTTTGCTGGGAAAAGAGGCAGGGAAAGGGTGCTAATGAATGAGAAAGCTAAAAGAGAGGTGGAGAGAGGTTGTCACTGAATCCGTGCTTGGCAGCGGATGCTTTTAGTGCTACCCTGTCATTCCTTAATGAAGATGAGGGCTGGGGGCAAGGGGAGGTCGTCCGAGAAAAGGACTAAACAAAAACTGCCTAGGAAGGTGTGCGACAGCAAACGGTCATCTATAGAGACAGCTTCTCCCACGTTCTGCCCCAAACTCAGCGCCTACCCTCACTAGAGACCAACCTAGAGAGAAGCCAGGAAGGCAGGGACAAACCGCGACTTTAAGCTCCTTTGTATATTGCCCTCAAACTCCCAGCACCTACTCTGCTCTCTATACTCCCTATACATGTTAGACTTGTCAGGAACAAAATGCAACTAGAGACAGTGCAGGCACAGGAGCAGCCAGGGAGTGAGGTTCTGGGTGTTGCCGCTGTGCTAGGTTGCATTCAATATGAAGATTTCTGTTCAACTGAGCATGTGCGGAATGAGCCAACGCCATCAGACAGGTATATGCCTCAGTTGAAGACCAATAGAGTCTTTGTTCCTCCGCATAGCAAAAGTGCCCAATTAGTTCATAAGTCAGTTTCCAGAAATCGTCTGGTAAATTTCTCAGTGTGGTAATTTTTTTAAAAAAGTATTTATTAATACCAAAGTGGAGGGGGTGATGTGGAGACTCACAGCCTATTTTCTCTTCGGAAACGTTTCGTGCAAAACCCTTGACCACTCCCTCAAAAGGCTGAGAGATTTGCCTGCTAAGGATTTGGGTACTAAACCTTTAAAAAAAAAAATGCAGACCAGAGGACAAGTGTAATTACACACGGTTTTCCTCCTTTCTCAAAGAGCTTGTGCATTCTCTAGAGATGGGGGCTTCAGAACTTGAGAAACATTGCCTCCTTTAAGGGTCCAAGAGTAACTCACCACAAGTTGGCATGTCCAGCTCATGTCTAATGAATAAGGCCTCACTCCATTCTGCCCTGAAGTGCACAGGGACCCTCTCAAGTCACCTTGTCAGCTTCACTTTTTTTCCCCAGCCCAAGACTGAGCTATACCAAGCCTTGTTGACTTCATTTTGGGGTTTGTTATCTTCCACAGGGACCTATGCTCAGAGGTAGAAAAGGACAATTATAAAGTAAAACAGAAAAGAAAGTGCGGGTGAATAAAAGAGAGAGACGATTGCAAAAATAAGTAAGCGCTCTGCTCATGGGATCACAGTTGGTTTGGATCTGGAAAGAGCCTCCCTCACTTACAGATGGAAGAATGCCGTGGTTGCTCTCCCAAAAACCATCCCACCCCTCTCCCTCACCATAGGGTAGCAGCTCTGAGCTTGAGGTGAGATTGTAACCATCTTAACTGGAGAGGTGGGCTCTGATTAATTAAACTAACACATCCAGCCCCCTTCCTACAGCCATAAGCCTAATTTAATCAGCTCTTGGCACTCCCTGGCCACAAGCTTTGAGTGGTTCGAGGTCTGCCAATCAGCACAAAGCTCAGGACTTCTTTTCCTAATCTGTACTTAGATCTCCCAGTTCCCAGTGTGATATTTAGTCATACAGAAATTCTCTGCAATACACATCCCTCAGAAGTTGTACCATGTATGATGGCTAGAGGTAGATCCTCTCTGCCTCGGGGACTAAAATAACCAAACCTTTTAAATTAATTTTTCTCTGAGTGTCTTCCAAAAATCCAATACTGTTTCAACAACTAAGCCCATGTATTAGTGAGTCAGGTGTCAATAATTTGGTTCTGTTTTCGTTTCCACAAAGAAAATGTTAAAGTAAGTGCATCTATTAGATTGTATTCAGATGTTAGTAACTGAATATTCAACTAACAGTGGTTTAAACAAATGCAAGGGGGCGTGTTGCTCTTTTCCATGTAGCAAGGAGCCTGGAGATGTGTGGTTACTAACATTGATCAGCTATTCAACTGTATCATCGGTGACCTAGGTTTATTCATTCCACTCTGCCATTCTTGTAATGTTAACACCTCATCCTCAGGTTTGTTGCCTCATCATTATGAGATGACTGCTGCAATTTCAGGCATTAAAGGGAGGAAGCAGGAGGGCAGTAAGGACAGGAGAGGCCTTTCTGCTCCCTCTCTCATCTATTCGGGAAAGAAAATATCTTTTTCTCAAATCATGGGCCAGGACAGAGTCACAAGCAGCAACATTTACCTGCAAGGGAAGCTGGGGACATGGGTATTTGTCTTCTCCTGCCTCCTCTTGGGAAGTAGACAAGGGAGAAGTAGGGGGAAAATGGGCTTCGGCAGCAGACTGGAGTGCAGTGGCATGATCTTGGCTCACTGCAACCTCCACCTCCTGGGTTCAAGCGATTCTTCTGCTTCAGCCTCCCAAGTAACTGGGATTACAGGCGCTTAACACCATACCTGGCTAATTTTTGTATTTTTAGTAGAGGCGGGGTTTCACCATGTTGGCCAGGCTAGTCTTGAACTCCTGACCTCAAGGGATCCACCCTCCTCGGCCTCCCAAAGTGCTGGGATTACAGGCTTGAGTCACTGTGCCCGGCCAATTTCTAATGCTAGGAAAATTACCAATAAAACAGAACTACGTCTTCATCATAATATAGCTATACCTCTAGTATATAACTGATAGGCCTTAAAAAATGTAGAAACATCTAAAACCCCACAAGAATGGAGTTGGTGCTAAACAAATTTGATTCTCAGATGTCAGTGCAAATTTTCAGTGACTTTGAGGTCTTGGACTTTCGTCACAGCTGCACTAGACATTCTCAGGTTGTCGGGCTCCCACATCATTTCAGCATAACACAGATATACAAGGGAAAAACACACTCCAGAGAAATAATAGCATGAGGACCACACACAGAGGTCAGTGTGGACAGGGCTAATTTAGGCAATTTAGAGTTCAGCCTCACTCTGTAGTATGATTGTTTAAGGATATAAATTATTACTGAATTAATGAATAAAATTAAGAATGACACTGTTCTCAACTGGAATAGTTATTGCCTCATGGTATAAACAGGATGTTCTCAGCTAAAATGAAAGACATCCTCCCTCTCTCCAGAAAAAGCTACATATATTAGACTTATACTCTGACATCACTTTGCAAGTTATTTATTTTATATTTATTCAATGAATGTCTGTGTTAGCCATGGGGCCTATAGCTGCAAATGATTCCTGCCTTCTCCGAACTTCATTCTAAAAGAAAACAAGTTGTTGGCAAGTAATTACACTGAAGAGTGATGTTTGTTAGGCTTTGGGAAATACGGGGAACACATATTGAGAGGACTTATGGGTTGGGGAAGGCCCAGTTGAAAAAGTGTTTAGACCAAGACTAAAGAAAATATAGAAATTAATCAGGTGAAGGGAGTAGGGGCCAGTTGATTATCAGTAGAGAAAACAGCATTTGTGAAGTCTTGGAGGTGAGCAAGAATATGCTCTTCTAGAAGAAGAACATGCTCTTTTGGAGAAGTAGGTCATGGCTAGATGATAGCCTATAGGAAGAAAGAGGCCAGAGGGAGTTAGAGAAATAGGCAGGGGCCAGATACTGAAAGGCATCAATTACCATTTTAAACAGTTCACTCACTGAAAGATTACAGATGTCAGTGGTACTGGAGTCTTATGTGTAGACTGAATTACCCTGAAATCCCAAGCATGAACATAATTCTACTTTTAAGTAATTATTCCCTTTGCACTGGGTGCATGTTGTTCTCTCCCTTACTTTTAAAAATCCAGATACCCCTGTAGTAAATATGAAATCCTTTAAATTGTTTCAGCAGACACTGTAGGTGCTTCACTCAAGTTCCCTCGGATCCCCTTTACCATTTCTGTGTGCCTCACTCCAGCTTCAGTGTATTTTTGCTTCCAAAGTCCATGCCTGTGACTCCAGAGGACTTCCCGCAAGCTACTGGAATCATTTTGTCCACGTAGAAGTGCCTGGGAGTTTAGGTTGATTAGCTGTTAGCCAATGACCCATAGTGCAAGAATATGAAAGCCTTGACTGGGGAAGAGAGGACAACTCTAAGGGGTTACTTACACTCCAGAAGTCCTCCCTGGGATCAGGCTGAAGGTACCCTTCCTAGAGTTTTCCCTGAAATCCGACCCTTGTTTGGTTCCCTTTCCTACTTCTCTCATTACCTACCAAGTTTCTCCTGGGAGCACTTCCTTATTAAATCACTTGTTCATGAATACCCTATCAGGATCAGCTTTTGGGGAATCCATTCTAAGACAATGGTGTTTCTCCAAGTGATAACTGCCTCAGAATCACCTGGAAGCTTATGAAAAATGTTAAAAATGTTGATTTCTGGGCCCCACCCAAGACATACTGAACCTGAATCTCCTGGAACATGTTGTAGGAATCTGTATTTATTTTTATTTATTTTTATTTTTTGAGACGGAGTTTCGCTCTCGTTGCCCAGGCTGGAGTGCAATGGCACAATCTCGGCTCACAGCAACCTCCACCTCCCGGGTTCAAGCAATTCTCCTGCCTCACCCTCCCGAGGGATCTGTATTTTTATGAGCTCCACAAGTAAGTCTAGTACACCTACAAATTAAGAACCACTGTCCTAACACTGGCTGCTGAATAAGCTCTCTGGAGAAAAGGATCCAGGGTTAACCTCATCACTAGGGTGGAGAAGACGTAAGAAATACAAAAGAACACTCCAGGGAGCAGAAGAGGACCTGACTACAAATGTGATTCCTTCCCAATTTCTTCTGGTGCCAGTCCTGTAAACCTCTGTCTAAAGATTCATTTTGTGTGGTATATATACATACATATGCATACACACACAATGGAATATTATTCAGTCATAAAAAGAATGAAATCATGTCTTTTGCAGCAACATGGATGAAACTGGAAAGCATTGTCTTACGTGAAACAACTCAGAAACAAAGTCAAATACTGCATGTTTTCACTTATAAGTCAGAGCTAAATAATATGTGCACATGGACATGGTATATAGAATAATAGACATTGGAGACTCAGAAGGGTGGGAGGAGGTCAGGGATGAGAAATTACTTAATGAGTACAATGTACATTACTCGGGTGATGGTTATGCTAAAAGCCTAGACTTCCCCACTGCCGCTATGTGATGTATCCATGTAACAAATTGTACTAGTACCATACAAATAAAAATGATTCATTTTGCCCTTCTTTCTTTAATATCAGTGAACAAATCACTGGAAACTTTGACAGTGGAAACAATATTGCCTTTGGAAACAGCACAGTGTCAGATTCTTTGAGTTGCAAGTGACAGAAAACCTAAACAAGCTTAAAAATACAAATAATCTATTGGCTTACATAATTGAAAATTGAGATGTAGGCTAGCTTCAGGTGAGGCTTGATCAAGGACTCAAGTAATATCACTGAAGATCCACTTCGTCTCCCAGTCTCAACATTATGCATTCTGTGGTATTGGCTTTATCCTTACTTAGGTGCAACAACGAAGCCCCCAGAGCTCCAGGCTCTCCCTTTGAGGTAGCAAACCAGCTGCCACTGTTTCAGACTTCATCTCCTTATACATCTAGGACAAGAAAAAAGGAGTCTTATCCAATAGATCCTGCCAATGTTCTAGGATTCACTTTCTTTCATCAGCTTGATAGTGGGGCACATGATTATCCCTGAACCAATCAATGTAGCTGGGAAATGAGAATCACTAAATAACCTAACCAATCAGGGTTAAGTTATTAAGCTGGGGGTGGGAATGGGGATAGGAAAAATCCACAAAAGAAAATCCAGACACTTTCAGCAGGAGAAGGGCAGAATGAATGGTGGGAAGGCTCCCTACTCTCCTAGTCATCCAAACACTGGTATTGGCTTTTTCTTAGCACTCTATTTTTTTCTACATGTTCAGCTAGTCACCACACCCTGTCAATTTGTTGTTTCAAAATTTCATTTAGATCTTCCTTTCTTTCCCCCTTCTTCAGTCCCCACCCCAATCCACTTCCCCATCAACCCATACTAAAATGTCACTCTACTTTACTAACTGGGCCTCTCCCTCCAACTGCTTGTCCTATCCTACTCACCCCGGGGAGGCTCAATTCATGTCCATGAGAGAGGATTCTCACCATCTAGAACAATGCCTGATGTGTAGTAAGCATTCTAAAGGCATTTGTTGAATGTGGAATGAATGGATGACTTCATATCCCTTATCACTTCTTGGAATTCCCTTTTATTCATTTTGTTTATATCCTTTTTTTTTTCCCTTCACCACCAACTCCTAGAAAGTGTCTGAAGCATAGTGGGTACTCCATATATATTCAGTAAAGAAATAAACTACTATATATTTACTGAATTAGATAATTATGCATACTTAGGAAAAGAATAAGAAGTCAACAGAAACAAAGTGGTTCAATTCTTGGGGAGAAAACGCCTAACAGAAGAAACAAGATTTTCTCAGAGGAGGGGAGAGTCAACAATATTAGAGCTAAAAAGGTATCAAAGAGAACAGGGACAGGAAAGAGGACACAGGACTTGTTTCTACTAATTGAAAATAGTTCTACTAGCTATCTTTTATGTAGAAAAACAAAATCTCACACATCACTGGAATTTTTCCTTCTGTTTGTAGCTATGAAAGATTTCAAAGGTAAATGTGAGAAATTAAATCTCTCCCTTAAATTATTTTATCTGTATTTCTTGGTGCTTTCTTTCCAAGCTGCCATGAAACTGTCACACCACATGGGAAAAACATGCAATCAGCTACAGTATGTTCACTGGGTGACTTATATTAAGCCCAGCCCTGAGTAAGTTGCAAAGAGTCATGTAAGTCACCCAAGTCCCAATAGAAAAGAGTATAATTTGCTATGCTAAGTGCACTGTGGAAAAGGTCAAGTAATTAATAAGTCACCAATATGAGATACAAGCCTATCAACACTGGAAGGTTTAATCATTTACCCTCCTTGGGGCTTCAGTGAAGCAGATCCTTTCTGGGGGTCTTTTCTGGCAGTTTGAGTCTATAAAACTCTTAAGGAGATATTTCCTTCTTAGCATACTTTCTCATAAAATGATATCTTCTTAAAAATGGAGGCGCTTTTCCTGAAAAATCTTTATTCACAGAGGTAATCTATAATGTCAGGATCTGCACTAATGAGATGTTTTCCATTTTGGTCAAGAGAAAAAATACATAGGCTGTTTGTGCTAATTTTCAGGTCTGTTAGGAACTCTTTAGTAATATTTTACCTTAAGTGTCCTAATCAAATATTTCCCATTCTGGCTTATTTACCCTTGTCATCGCTTGTAAATTGTCTTATAAATGGAGACAATAGCCAAGAAAGTAGCATTTTTAGAGGTGGTAGAAAAACCAAACTGAGGGGAAAAGATAGAGATTCTAATGATTCGTAAAGAAATAACAGAAGGATCATTTACTGGAGGCTTATTGTAAATGCCGAACACTATGCAAAGACATTACACATGTTTCATTCAGCCCATATAACAAACTTATAAGATAAATATTATCGCCTTCATTTTACAGATGAGGAAACTGAGACTTGGAGAGAGGTTGATTAATATGCCAAGGATCACACAACAAGAAAGAGATAGGACCAGTGTTTGAACCAAATCTGCCAGATCTCAAAGGCTGAATCATTGTACGCTCTGCCTTTCGCTTTTGTGTATTTCTCTGAGGCAGTAAGTCTTATCTTCACTTTCTTCATATTAAGCAATGTATGCCCCAGGCAAAAGGTACAACAGGTTGAATAACAACAGCAATGACAATAATCATTCCTGTCTATTGAAGTTTAATTTAGTGGCAGGCACTGTGCTAAGTGTTTTTCAAGCATTTATTGGCTCATTCAATAAAACTTTATTGAACCTTTATTATGTACTAGGGACTAAAGGTACAAAAATGAGTAAAATCAACAAGATTCTTGCCCTCTTGGAGCTTATAGCTCAGTGAGGGAGGCAGACATTAATCAAATAATCACAAAAATAAATGTATAATTATTTTGGCAAGAGTGCCAAGACCATTCACTCGGTGGAAGGATAGTCTTTCCAACAAATGGTATTGGGAAAACTGGATATCCACATGCAAAGAATGAAGTTGGAGCCAGCCTTACCTCATACCATACTCAAAAATCAATTCAAAATGGATCAAAGAACAAATCTAAGACCTAAAATTATAAAACTCTTAGAAGAAAACATAGAGGAAAGTTTCATGATATTAGATTTCTCAATGATCTCTTGAATAGGACACCAAAAGCACAGGCAACAAAAGCAAAAACAGATACATTGGACTGCATCAAAAGTAAAACTTCTGTACATCAAAAGTAAAACTTCTGTGCATCAAAAGAGTGAAATTTCTGTGCAATCAACACAGTGAAAAGGCCACCTACAGAATGGGAGAAAATATTTGCAAATCACATATCTGATAAGTGGTTAATATCCAGAATATACAAGGAGCTACAACTCAACCACAAATGAATATTTGAATATTCATTTCTCCAAAGAAGATAAACAAATGGCCAAAATGCTTATGAAAGGGTGGTCAACATTAGGGAAATGAAAATCAAAACCACAATGAGATATCACCTTATGCTAATCGGATGGCTGCTCTCCAAAACAAAACAAAACAACAACAACAACAAAAACAGAAAATAATGTGTGGTGAGGATGTGGAGAAATTGGAACCCTTATGCACTATTAGTGGGGATGTAAAAGGGTGCAATTGCTATGGAAAACAGTATGGTGGGTGCCTCAAAAAGTTAAAAATAGAATTACCATATGATCCAGCAGTACCATGTCTGGGTATGTATCTAAAAGAATTGAAATCAGGATCTCAAAGAGATATTTGTACACAGATGTTCACAGCAGCATTATTCACTATAGCCAAAAGGTGTAAGCAACCCAAATGGCCATTGATGGATGAGTGGTTAAACAAAATGTGGTATACACATACAATGAAATATTATTCAGCCTTAAAAAGGAAGGACATTCTGACACATGCTACGACATGGATGAACCTTGAGGATATTATGGTAAGTGAAAGAGGCCAGTCACAAAAAGGCAAACACTTTATGGTTTCCTTTATATGAGGCATCAAGAGAAGTCAAATTCATAGAAAGTAGGATGGTGGTTGACAGAAGCTAGGGGGATGGAAAAAAGAGAAGTTGTTTAATGACTTGTTTAATGAGTATACAGTTTCAATTTTGCAAAATAAAAAAGCTCTGGAGATTGGTTGCAAAATGTGAATATAATTAACATTACTGAACTGTACATTAAAAATAGTTAAGATGACCGAGTCCACTGTCTCATGCCTATAATCCTAGCACTTTGACAGGCCGAGGCGGGAGAATCGTTTGAGGCCAGGAGTTGGAGATCAGCCTGGGCAACATAGTAAGACCTTGTCTTTACAAAAAATACAAAAAGTAGCCCAGTGTGGTGGTATGCACCTGTAATCCTAACTACTCGGGAGGCTGAAGTGGGAGGATCACTTGAGCCCAGGAGTTCAAGGCTGCAGTGAACCATGATTTTTGCCTCTGCACTCCAGCCAGAGTGACACAGCAACACCCTGTCTCAGAAAAAAAAAAAAAAAAACCAAGATGGTAAATTTTAAATGTGGTTCATTGCAATTATTGCAATTAAAAGCTTTTTAAAAATTTAAAATGTAAAATTAAAATAGTTATCTCCTTTGATCTTTAAACAACTCTGTGAGAGCTTTTTATTGTGTTCATTTTATAGAACAAACTCAGTTTTAGAAAGACCAAGTCACTTGCTCAAGGTGACATGATTAGTCATGGGTGGAGATAAAATTTGAGCCCATTTCCTGCGCTTAACGTTCATGCTCTGAACTGTTACCCAGCTTAGATAACCAGGTCGTCAAATGAATGAACAAAGCCACCTCTTGTTCGGTTGAATCACTGCCATTAAAGAGATCACAGAGCAACAAGTTTAGAGTATGGGTACCAGTGGATATGAAGGGTGCTCATAAAGGGTTTATCTCTAATAATAATGACAGTCCCTCTACCTACCCCAACAATGAGAAATGCATCTACGTGGGGAATCAGGATAACAATTTTTGGTTTCCTTTGTTGTTATTCCAATAACTTTCTTTCCTTCTGCACCAAAGATATAACACTTTTAAACGCTGGTGGAGGTAGAGCCTAGATTTTTTTTTTTTTTTTAAGTAGAGTAGCTGCCTTAAAAGCCTGTTGTTGGCAGGGCAGAGTGGCAACTGAGGGCATGACTTCCTAAGACAAAGCCCTTGATTACATGCCAGAGTTCCGGTTAAATCACAGATTGCTTTTACTTAAATAAGGTAGTTGGTGGGTGTGAGCTGGAGAGCGGTTCTCCCAGGGAAAGGAGAAAAAAATGGCAGATGTCCTGGCTGGATAATCATGGGGACTGTATGGGGGTTATGACCTGTTGGAGCTACTGAAGCACTTCAGACCGAAGCTACTGTGACATTAAAGAAAGCCATTCACACCCAGGCACGGTGGCTCACGCTTATAATCCCAGCACTTTGGGAGGTCGAGGTGGGTGAATCACCTGAGGTCAGGAGTTTGAGACCAGCCTGGCCAACATGGTGAAACCCCATCTCTACTAAAAATACAAAAAATTAGCTGAGCGTGGTGGCGTTCGCCTGTAATCTCAGGAGGCTGAGGCGGGAGAATCGCTTGAATCTGGGAGGCGGAGGTTGCAGTGAGCCGAGATTGTGCCATTGCACTCCAGCTTGGGCAACAAGAGCAAAACTCCATCTCAAAAATAAATAAATAAATAAATGAAAAGAAAAAGAAAAAGCCATTCACACAAAGTTGTTGAGCAGAGCAAGGTTGATGGATGCTGTTGGGAGGACTGTGCTTTAGGCCAAAGGAGAAATACTGGCAGGCAGCCTGGGATCAGGCAGTGGGTGTCAAGAATGGAGCTGGGGAGAGATGGACCTGCTACTGGCTTCAGTGGGACCAAACAGGGACAGAACTTGGGTCAAGTGAAGGAACATAGTCCTGCCGTTCCTCTATAAGCTCACAAATACTGGGGTAACATGGAGGTGGTAGATGGAGCTCACAATTGCACACACAGGTTAGAACTTAATTCCCAGAAGGTCTAAATCTCTAGAAATTCTTTAGGGCCATGAACTTGAGGAAATAAAAATGGCTGGAAGAAGAATCTGGGTGTGTTGATAAAACAGCTTCTCTGTCAAATGTGATGCTTTTCAATAAGAAGAAAAACCTGGGCAAACTGTCCTCCCCTTAGCCTGTGAGCTATTTTCCTTACAATTGCTTTTTCTGAAAGCAATGTAAGAAATGTTAAAAAGAATGCTGAATCCACAATGGTTTGGAATAAATTTTTTCAGGAGATAAGGCATTATTTGAGCAGATTTATTACATAAAAGATCATATAGAGTACTTGGAATAGTAAGTTGAGGCTCTCCAGCCAAAGTACATGAGGCCATTGCCTTATAAATATTTAAATTAAGGAAACTAAGTTGGCCTGGGCACGGTGGCTCACACCTGTAATCCCAGCACTTTGGGAAGCTGAGGTGAATGGATCACCTGAGGTCAGGAGTTCAAGACCATCCTGGCCAACATAGTGAAACCCCAGCTCTACCAAAAATACAAAAATTAGCTAGGTGTGGTGGCGGGCACCTGTAATCCCTCCTGCCCAGGCTGAAGCAGGAGAATCGCTTGAACCCAGGAGGCAGAGGCTGCAGTGAGCCAAGATCGTGCCACTGCACTCCAGCCAGGTTGATAGAGTGAGACTCTGTTTCCAAAACAAAACAAACAAACAAAAAAACCCCTAAGAAGCTAAATTAGTACTAGGCTTGTGGAAAACCTGCTAAACTTGAATGTTTAGAATTTACAGACTTCTAAGACATAGGGGGTCATTTTTTTAAGCCTGGGGTTATTGGAAGTCATAAAACCCACCATTAAAATTCATTACATATCAACATACACACAAATAATTATACCACCAAGTACTATGATCTCTTTTTATATCAGCCTTTAGATTGAGAGGAATAAATACTGCAGCTGGTCTATAAGTTGAAATTTCCTGAGTCATGAATTCTTCTCCTTCATGACCTGAGAGGTAGGACAAATGCAGAGGAGGGAGGCAGGGAGAGGCTCCTGGTTAAGTCATCATTTATGTCTAGAACACGGAGGCAGTTTTATTGTACCTTACCAGGCACTTGTGGGAAGCATTGCCTCCTCTGGGAGACCAGGCGCTGAGGCTGTGCTGGAGAAAATGGTTGCAGGAGAATGATGGAAGGCATCATAGCTCTCAGAAATGAAGGGATAGAACACATTTTGGCAAGGAAAGAACTGCTTTCTTTAGCAGGTTCCTCTATAACTGGATTTTAAAGCTAATTTTCTTTCCCATATCCACTTTAGCTTCTGCTTGAATTCAAAGAAATTAACTCAATTTCAAGGTAATTTACTAATAGTAGACTTTTTTTACATTTACATAATTTATTTAATATTAGTCTTTCGTTCTTTTGTTTTGTTTTCGTGCCTGCTAAGTTCCTAGCACAGTGCTCAGCACAGGATACACGTTGGATAACAAAACAGAGGAAGATAACTTCATCAAAGGATCACACCAAATAGATAAAGAATTGCAACCTAAGAGAAGTACACTCAGGAAAGACACCATTGTGTATAAAACAGAAACTTAACCTAGAACTGGGGATGTAACAGTGGGAGGTCAGGTAAGCCTTCCCCAGAGGAGGTGTGGACTAGGCCAAGAGTTGGGTTGGGGAGTGGGGAAGTCCAGACAGAAAAAAATAGCACGTACAAAGGTCCTGGGGCTGGAAGATGCAAGGCATATTGTAGGAACTGAAAGAAGGCCTGTGGTGACAGGAACAACGGGAGTGAGGAGAAAATAGACCCAAGATGAGATTGGGGATATACTGAGGATTTTGATCCTTTTGGAGAAGCCATTGATGGGTTTTAAACAGGGATTTACCATAATCAGATTTGCATATTGGAAAGACCACTTCAGCTGCAGTTTGGAGTACATACTGGAGGGGAGCCAGCATGAATGGTGAGAAACCATTTAGGCTTTCGTGTGGTGGAGGGATGGTGATCAATGGTATGAGGGGGCTGTGCTGGACATTCTCCATCCCCACCCCACCCCCACCCAGTTTTGCTCTCCACCTTCTTCATCCTGCTTTATGCCCTGGGAAGCTGAACCATATGAACTACAGAAACAGCATTCTGTGCCCTCTGGCTTCTGGCTGAGTTTGGCCAACAGGAAGCCCCTGTAAAAGAGAATGAGGTCAGGATATTTATTTCCCCAGTTCCTTGCCTCCTGGGCTGCCTCTGGCTGGCTGCGTCCTTTAACAAGAGTTGTATTCCTCTCAGATTTACCTTCTGCACATGACTCTCTTTCCAGGCTCTAGTAACTGCTCCCTCCTCAGGTCCCTTCAGGACTGGGGGTGGTAAAAGCTTTGCTCTTGTTGCCAGGGGTTTCTATATTTTCTATTTGGTGTGGTTTCTCTACACTCACACCTTTGTAAATAAACCTTTTTCCAATTCTCCTAATTTGAGTGAGTCACATGTTTCCTCTTGGTACCTTCAGTGGTGTAGGTGGTGGCAGGGTATGAAGGGAAATGAACAGATTAGAGATGTAGTTAGGAGGTTAACAGATTTGCTGATCATAAAAAACATTATTTATAGGCATAAAAATATTAAAGTAATAGTGCTTCTGTTTTTATTACTAACAAAATAGATACCATGGACAATTAGCTGAGAATAATAATATTTGCGTTCATTGTCATTTACAGAAATCATGATTTTCAAAAGCAGCAAGATTCTAATAGCAAAAGGGAGATGACAGTGATGGGATGGAAAAGTTCTATTTGGGAATTTCACTTCAA
Source organism: Colobus angolensis palliatus (assembly GCF_000951035.1). Lineage (NCBI taxonomy): Eukaryota > Metazoa > Chordata > Mammalia > Primates > Cercopithecidae > Colobus > Colobus angolensis. The sequence continues at coordinate 6,864,825 of NW_012111253.1, forward strand.
CCCTCCCTTTTTTTCCTTTTTAGTTTGCTTGTCTTCTCCTTCCATAAATCTGTTGTTGAATATCTTAACAGGAAAGTGAGTCATATAACTTTAGATCCAAATTCTAGGCAAACATTTTCTCCAATTATTCTACCTGTTTTTGTAACACGTATTCCCTGGTAGCATCCCCTGGGCTTTGCTCCTAAACTCTTTCTAATCATAGAGAAACATAAGCAAATCTACTGCAAGGTCGCTTGTGATCTGCGCAACTCATAAATGTTTGGTGTTGATTCTGCTTTCAGCTGGATTGCACCTAAACCACACCAGAGTGGTAAATTAAACTCCCCCAGTGTTTAAGTTCCTTCTGAAGAAGACACCGCAATTTTCTTTGATGAATTAAAATGCCTAATGATGTTACAAATCTATGCCTCTTCTTGATTTCTGTGGGGATTAAGACTAGCTTGCCATTATGCGATGAATAAAAAATGTTCATTTGCTTGAAAACTTGATCTTTCCAGAATTATCTGCTCCATTTCCTTGAGTTAACCTTTAGCTTCTGTAATGGTTTCTTATTGCTGCGGTAACAAATTACCACAAATTTAGTGTCTTAAAACAACATACTTTTTTTTCCCTCTTACAGTTCTGGAGGTCAGAAGTCCTCAAATGAGTTGACAAGGAGGTGTTTCTTTTGGAGGTTCTAGGGAACAATCTGTTTCCTTGACTTCTAGCTTCCTTGACTTCTGCATTGTTTGCTCATGGGCCTGTTCTCTATATTGAAAGCCAACAGTGTAGCACCTTCTTTCCCTCCCTCTCTCTCTGTTTCTCTGTCTCTCCTTCCATTATCACTTTGCCTATTGTCTTCTGTGTCTGTGACCCTCCTGCCTCCCTCTTATAAACCTCTTGTGATTACATGGGACCCACCCAGATAATCCAGGATAGTCTCCCCGTCTCAAGATCTTTACGTTAATCACATCTGGAAAGTCCACTTTGCCATGTAAGGTAACATCTTCACAGGTTCCTGGGATAAGGATGTGGACATCTTGGTGGGGAGAGGGCATTATTTGACTTACCCCAGATTCATTCCTATTTGTCTATTCTAAACATACGTCATTTACCCAAATTCACCTCATTTGCTCCTATTGCGTAAATGTTCTGCTACTACCTCTCCATGTATCAAAATCTTCCTTCAATTCAATGGCAATTGAACAAATATTTTCTGAGTATAGTGCTAGATTTGGAGGTGCAGTGGTGAACAAGACACTGCTAATATGTTCATTCTCTCTGAAACCTCCCCACTGTGCTTATTCTTGGCGGGGAGTGCTAAGGATGGGAGGTGAGCGCTGGGTTTTAATACACATCTCCTCTTCAAGTTCTCACCACCCTAATCATTTCAGCATTTTTTTTTCTTTTTAATTTGAGAGAGAGAGAGAGAGAGAGAGAGAGAAGGTCTACCTCCACTGCCCAGGCTGTAGTGCAGTGGGATGATCATAGCTCACTGTAACCTTGAACTGCTGGGCTCAAGTGATCTTCCCACCTGAGTCTGCTGAGGACTTCAGGCATCTGCCATTGCACCCTGGCTAATTAGAATTCGCATGGGTCTTCCTTTCCTCATCGCCTTTAGTTTTGGAACCTGGTACAAGACACACTTCTCTAGTAACGTTTTAAATGTTGCAGGAAACAATCAAAGAAACGTTAATCAATGACATGATTAATAATATCTTTGCAGTCACAGATGGGGCGCGAGGAAGGTATATTTCTGAGTGATTTTGTTTATGCTTTATGTACTTACCAAATATTCTACAATAAACATAGTTATCTAATTTAAAAAATACAAAATAAAAACACAAAACGTTTTCAGTTTCCAGATCTTAAAATTGAAATTTCCTAAAAGCAACTAACACTAGATTTTGCACAGACCCAGAAAACAGACCTGCTTCATAGTTTAAGCAGTTGTTTATAATCAGGACCGACCACATAATTTGTGGGGCCCAGTGTAAAATGAAACCTTGTTAAAAAAATTATTAAGAATTTCAAGTCAGCAACAGCAGAGCATTAAATGAAGTGTGGGCCCCTTCTAATTGCAGGGTCTTGTTCGACTGCATAGGTGGTCTGCCCAAGAAACCAGCCCTGGTTATATTTACTGTCACACGTAGATACAACGTTTTATTCATTATGTTAGGCAAAATCTGAGAGCTGGAAGTAAGTTTTGCAAATTTCAGTGATGAGAAACAAACTTTACCTGTGGTGATAATTACCTTTGCTAATTTTTGGTATTTTCCTCTTCTTTGTACCATTTTGATAATAATTACTAGTTTGGCTGTGTCTACCTGACACCAAAATTCATAAAAAATGTGAAACATTCAGGGCCAGGTGTGGTGGTTCACGCCTGTAATCCCAGGACTTTGGGAGGCCCAGGTGGGTGGATCACAAGGTCAGGAGATCGACACCATCCTGGCTAACACAGTGAAAGCCCGTCTCCACTAAAAATACCACAAAATAATAATAATAATAATAAATAAAAATTAGCTGGGCATGGTGGCATGCACCTGTAGTCCCAGCTACTTGGGAGGCTGAGGCAGGAGAATTGCTTGAACCCAGTAGGCGGAGGTTGCAGTGAGCCAAAATCATGCCACTGCACTCCAGCCTGGGTGACAGAGTGAGACTCTGTCTTGAAAAACAACAATAACAACAACAACAAAAAACCAACAACAACAAAAGTGTGAAACATTCAGTTGGTTACCTGGATGTTTCCCCAGAGCTAGATACTTCATATTATGCAACAAACAAAGGGTGCTCAACCTTCAATAACTAGACTCAACCTCAGGGTATCGCCTCCTACCAAGCCTGCCAACAGATTGGACTATCTTTTTCAACTAACAAACACCTTGGCCATCAAGTTAGTGGTTAAAATATGAGCTCCTAAGACTGCTGAAGTTTCTTTCTGGTTCTGTGTTTAAATGACTTTGAATAGCTTATTTCATCCTGCTGTGAAAGGGAAATAATTAAATTCTTCAAAGTCCCAATCCAGAGAGGAACCAAATGAAGCCAATGCTTAGAGAGTCTCAGATCAAATATGCTGTGAAAATGGAAATCTTCTTCCACTTCTTCAGCCCTGGCTACTTTTTAGCTGAGGGGTACCTCTCTCTAGAAGCCTTTTTTTTTTTTGAGATGGAGTCTTGCTCTGTTGCCCAGGCTGGAGTGCAGTGGCGTGATCTTCGCTCACTGCAAGCTCCACCTCCTGGGTTCATGCCATTCTCTCGCCTCAGCCTCCCAAATAGCTGGAATTACAGGTGCCCACCACCACACCCAGCAATTTTTTTTTTTTTTGTATTTTTTAGTAGAGATGGGGTTTCACCGTGTTAGCCAGGATGGTCTCCATCTCCTGACCTTGTGATCCGCCTGCCTCGGCCTCCCAAAGTGCTGGGATTACAGGTGTGAGCCACTGTGCCCGGCCTAGAAGTCATTTTTTGATCCGCTCTCTGGCCCAGACTCTGCTCTGTATTTCTATAGCAACCTACACACACTCTATCATAGCTTTTCCCATACTGTGATTAGAATTATATTTGGGGGGGAGAGGGGAGGGATTGCACTGGGAGTTATACCTGATGTAAATGACGAGTTGATGGGTGCTGATGAGTTGATGGGTGCAGCACACCAACATGGCACAAGTATACATATGTAACGAACCTGCACGTTGTGCACATGTACCCTAGAACTTAAAGTATAATAATAATAATAAAAAAAGAAACAAACAAAAAAAGAAATGTTTTGAGGTACATCATAGGTTCTATTCACAATGGATAAATATATGGAATCATTATACCTAGAAAAAAAAAAGAATTATATTTGGGTTATGTCCTTTCCACCATACTATGGTAGACACAGCGATGCACTGCCCAGATCCTCCTTTGAGGGAGGACTTGCTGTCCAGTTGCAGGGAGGATGGCCAGCCCCTTCAAGGTCTATTTCTGCTGTGGCGTTCCCTTGCCCTGGGTCCCTTCCTAGGCAGCCCACAATCAATGACTGATCAAGCTGCTGGTGTTCAACCTCACCCAGTTCAGCCAGATTCGGAACAACTTCAATGAACAATTCTTGCTCCAGAGCTCCCTGCTGGGTTGGGAGAGACTGTCAGACTTGGATTGCACTTCAACTTCTCTCTCGGCTCAATCCCAATTCCCCCATATTCCTTTCACAGGTGTTGATCACTAACAACCAAACTTTGTTAAGGCCACAGTACACACCCAATAAATGCTGGTTGAACTGAACGGCTTACTATGGACTTAAAAAAACAGTATTATTCTTGATTTTCTCTCCCCTGTCACAGAGCATCATATGATGAAAATCATTGTGAAGATTTTTAACATTGTTAAACGTACAACCAATAAAGAAAAATGTAATAAAGTGGTACTGAAATATCTTTAAACAAATTATTCAGCCAATATAATCTTTATGTGTTATCTGTATAATTTTTAACATGATAACATCAGCATTTTAATATAGTATCAGACTTTGCCAGTCTCTTTATAGACTGTTAAAGCAGTGCCTTTGTTTAAGCCTTGGGAAAATGTTTATTTGTTGATAGAAATGAAGGCGATCCCCAAAGTGCTTTTTTAATATGAAGAATGCAGCATGAATTCTTAGCTGTAGGTTTTCCTTGTAATACATTTTTGTTTGTTTGTTTTTGAAAAAGATGCTTTCGAAGAGAAATCAGGTTGGAGGATCTGAAGGAAGCAATGAAGAAAAGAAATAAACAAGTTGTGAGCAATGTCAAGAGGCTGTGAGTGACGTTACACCTGCTATATCAGTTCCCATGGCATTTAGGTTAGGGAATAAAATTGAAGGGAAAATCAAAAGAAAACAAAGCAAGTGCCAAACAGCACCCCTACAACCATCCTCCTGAAGACACCTCTCCTAAAGCCACAAAAATGTACCTACCCGATCATTTAACATCATACCAAGTACAGCAGATTTGATTTCCAGTTAATAGACAGTAAATTAATCCGAATGCCATGTGTTTGCAGCTTAAAAGATGCCAGAAATAGAGGGAGAGGGGTATTAAAGTGCACAAGAGTAAGAAGAGACAAATTGGGGTAAGACTAAATTTGTGAGAACACAACAGGATCTGATATATATAGGTTGTCAAATTCAAAAAAACAAGTTTATCAGTTTGTAAAATAATCTCCATTTCTTCCTTTGAAAACAATAGAAATTTTGATAACATAGAATATCGTTTTCAAATCTTTTACAAGTGTTTGTTCAAAATGTTTCAGTCAACACTGTAGAGACAGTAAAAAGATCGATGGTTTCAGGGATGAGAGGAGGGAAGGAAAGGATGACTGGTGGGCACAGAGGATTTTTAGGGCAGTGAAACTATTCTGTATAATTCTGTAATGGTGAATACAGCCATTATACATTTGGCAAAACCCACAGAATATACAAAACCACGAGTGAACCCTAATGTAAACCATGGACTTTGGTAAATAATAATGTACCAATATTGATTCATCAGTTGCAACAAATGTACTACAGTAATGCAAGATAGAGGAAATGGAAGGGGAAGAGAGGGAGTATATAGTATCGCTCTGTACTTTCTGCTCAATTTTCCTTTAACTGTTCTAAAAATAAAAACCAATTAATTTAAAAATAAACAAACCCTGTTTCTGTCTATGTTAATGACTGCTAAAATGGATAGGAACAGTTTTTGTTTTTGTTTGCCAAGAGCTCCTTCTTCCATACTTCTGCTGGTAGCCAGACCCCTTTCCCCATCTCTATAAGTGGGTAAGTGACCCAGACCTGGCCACTCTTCTTTGGTCACAAGAATTGGTCCAGATCATATGAGTCAAAGCCAGACCTCTCAGACACCTTTCTTGGGATTTTTCAAACTGGAGCTGGGAGAAAAGAGTAAGACCTCTTTCTACCAGCCGCCTGCCTGCAATTCCATGCCCTCAAACCTGATGAATGTTTCAAAAAACAAAGCAGAGTGAAGCAATGGGCAGAAAGAGAGTGTCCAAGGTCCCAGCATCCAGTAACCTGAGGCCAGCTTACCTATGTTCTTTGTTTGGTTCCATAGCCCAATACAAACCCCTTTCTGCTTAAGCTTGTTTGAATTGGGTTTCTGCCCATTGCAAGCAAAAGAAAACCAACTAATGCATGATGGGCTTAATGCCTAGGTGATGGGTTGATAAGTGCCACAAACCACTATGGCACACGTTTACCTGTGTAACAAACCTGCACATCCTGCACATGTACCCTGGAACATAACATAAAAATAACAGTTTAAAAAAAGAAAAAGAAAAACAACATTTTTGTTTCTTTCATTTTGAGCAAGTAGCCATTTATTTATTGGACACTTACTATGTGCCAGGTACTTGCTGCATGGTATCTCTTATGGTTTTCACAGGAAATTTATGAGGGAGCTAAATTGTATATGTGATGAAGTGGGAGCTCTGCAGGATTAGGGAATGTGCTAAACATTGCACACTAATAAGAGGCAGGATTTGAACCCAAGTCTGACTCAATCCAAAGCCGATACTCATAACCAGCATGCTAAATGTGTACAACAAACCTTTATTGTCTACTGAAGCACAGTTTCTTCAACCCTGGGCCACACCTATTAGAACCACTTTGAACCCACAAGCTTTGTTCTCAATCTGGATTCAAACCTCCACTCTAATATTTACTATTAGTTTCAACCAGATAAAATTGTTGATATTTGACCATTTTGACTTGCAGAAACAACAGTTTCATTTAGTTTAACCTAGCAGCTACGTGGTGTGGTATGTGTTACCCATCCATTTAGAGTCTCAGTTTCTTAACCTATTACATGGTGATGTTGTAGCCTAAGAAGAACCCTGAGATAAACATTTGGTCAGTAGGCTCCGAGACAAAGATTTAGGTGCAATTATTTTGTTTCAGAGAATTTTGCAGGCAACCCAGTGAAGGAGTGGGGAAAGTGAGACAAGGAAAGGAGAAAGCCAATAGAGGGTGTGTTGATGAGCAGGCTACTGCTATGGGCAACTGCGGCTCAATCTTACTGTGGACATTCTAAGGGACTGTGTAGCATGCAACTTGAAAACATTGCCTGTGAAAGCCAAGGAAGCTGGGGTATTTATCCACCAACTCTTGTCACTCATTGGATGAGGGTCACTTCCTGGCACTTCTAGCCCACACCTCCTGCAAGTCCGGAAGGTTCCTGTACCCAGGGAACGTCCCCAGGCAAACAGATGCAGGAAACAGGGCCTGTACTGGAATTTTCTGTAGGTCACCTCTGAGGTGGGTCATGGGATATGAAGAGGGCACTGACAGTGACTACTCTAGAGGATGCTATTGTCCAGTTTGTGGAGTTTTTGATAAGGGCGAAGTATATATAATATATAGTTGTCAAAATAGCCAATCAATTTAGTTGGAGGGTAAGGGCCAGATTAAATAAAAAGATTCTATGATGTCTCATGAATTTGGAAACTCAGTGGTTTGATTTCCAGGTATTTTATCGGCACAAGTAAGTATACCTATGTTGTGAACATCCATCCTTCCCTTTGTTTTACACATATGGGATCATACTGAACATACTGTTTTGCAATTTGGTGTTTTGAAAAAAATATATATCTTGGACTTTTTCTCTGTCAGCCCATATGGCTATATCTCATTCCTTTTAATGCCTATATGCTATGTGCAGCATTTCATTCTATGGATTTACTAAATTTGTTTAATCTTTACACTGTCAATAGTTAACTTATATTCTAGTTTGTCACTATTACAAAGAATGTTGCAATAGAAATCTTATATACATATTGTTGTACCCTTATGCAAGTATGTCTGTAAGATAAATTCCTACTAGCGTATTTGTTGGGTCCAAAACTATGTACATTTAACTTTTTGATAAATATTGACAAATTGGCCTCCGAGAAGCTTGCTCCTATTTGCACGCTCACTAACAGTGTGCAAATTGCTATTTCCTCACACATTTGGCTGTGCTGTTTAGTTTTTTAGATGCTATTTTTGGAGGAGAGCACATTTGGAAAGAATCTTCAAATTGTGTGATGAGCTTTTGCTGTTTAAATATTGCACCAATAATAATAATAACGGATGGGATAAATCATTTGTTGATTCATTCAACCAATATGTTTTAGGAACTACACATAACAGCATGGTACAAAAGGCTGGGACTTGGAGGCCAGCAATCACATTGTTAAGGATTTCTAAATACAGTTACAGTCATTACTTCAGTGGCAAATTGGAGTGTACAATGAGAGAGGGTAACGGTTGCTAATGGTACCCTGCCTGAATCCCCTCAGCCTTACAACCTTAAAGCACATTGGCCTGAAAGTTTTCTCTGACCTCCAGGGCCTACTTTGCCATTCACATAGCAGGCCGGAAGTACAGGAAAACTAATGCTCCCCTGGGAGTACTGCTAATTCAATAAATAACAGGAATTGGTGTATAAATACCCCAGCTCTCTGGCCCCTTGTGTGGAACAACTCTGAAATGTATGTGCTCCATTGGCTACCAGGATTCCTCAGTGAACCTGAATTCAAGTCGCCAACAGTGAAAACAGGTAGTTTTATTGGCTCCTTTCCGTTTCCTGTTTTACTTCTTCACTCTGCTTTTGGGTATTTCATTTGCCTTCCGAATAAATGACTTGTACTACAGTTCTTTTCTCAGAGTCTACTTCGGAGGGACCCCAAATTAAGGCCTATGCCTAGCCTACATTTTACCCTGATGAATTGTCCTGTAACTAATCCTTATTCCTAGATGTTGTTTTTATAATCTCTGCCATTTACAATCCATGAAACAATAGTAGAGTTGATTCCTAAGAGCTTACTTTCCAAATGTCTCCCAAACTCAGAGAGTTCATAATAAGCATTGGCGATTTTAGTTTCAAATGATTAAAGGAAACTTTTGAGAACAGTCATAATGCTGTTGATTCTTCCATAGCTCAAAAATAATCTTGCCCTGAAGTGTAGAGGTTGTTGTTCTCATTTGAATGTGGTGTTTTCTCCCTCTAGCATTCTGGATGTGACAGATGTCTGTGCCCTTTGTCCTCTGAGATTTTAAAATATGCAACAATTGGCACACATGGCCTCCAGTTTTACATCTTTACAACCCTTTATGGCCTTACCTGACTGCTTCCCCTCCCCCCCTCCCCGCTATGGTCTTTTCTTTTGCTAATTCTGCCCAAGCAATGGGAGTGCAAATATTTAGGGTTCATTTGGATTCTCCAAACTTAAACCCATCACATAAGCAGTCAGTGACCAAACTGAAAAGATTTCTTTGTCCCTAGTGGATTGATTAAACATGGAATTCCATAAAGCTACTACTGTCCTGTGAACTGTGAGTTGACAATATGTTGAGTTAATTTGTTCCAACAAAACTTTATAGGCTCCATTATACGTCATAATTTTTAGATATAGTGCAGTGGCACTTTCTGCAGCAAAATAATTTCATTTTAAAGCTATAATGCAAATTAGACTTTTTCTTTCAGATTTTAATTACTTAAATTTCCACCCCCTGAGGGTTGTGAGGGAGAAGGGCCAAAAATAAAGAGAACGTTTCAGAAATTGAGGTCTTTAGAAACAGAGTAGGTGAAAAGGATGTACACAATTTCAGGAGCAAACAGACCTGAACCACTGTTGTCATAGCACCTACAGGAAAAGTTTTTATTTGCAAATGAAAAAGAAATTTAAAAGGGAGACCTTCTCAAGGAAATGCTGGAGGAGGGTAATTAACCACCGACAATTCATGAAGGTGTACTGGGTGGCTTGGTTCTGGTGCAAAATGGAAATGCAGGGTTACGAGGACAGCATAGGCATAACAGAACAAGAAATGTTGCTTGCTAGATAGTCTGTGGTGTCAGTCTAGGTACAGAGAGCATAATCTAGTTGCAGTTGAATCTCCCAGTTTCTTGACTGTGAAAGGAAGCAACAATTTCCTTAAGGACAGAGCAAGCAGGAGAAAGAGAAGTGTCTTATTTGACCTTCTGGGCTTGCTCCTTTCTCTATGCTTAGTTTCTCCCCCATCTGGCCCTTCCCCTGTAGCGTTAAATACCACCAGGCTGCCTCTGAGGAGAGGGGATCAAAGGGACTGTGATCTGCAGAAGTTTCTGTGTGTAAGTCCTGGAAGCATTTAATGCAGATGCTGTCCGGAAACCCCAAGCTTTGAAAACTTTTATGTTGAAGGTTTGAGGATAAACTTGGTTTCCTTGGCACTAAACAGACCCCATGTGGAGCATCATGACTGATATCTAAATTCTTTCTCTGTCCCATGTTCTGCCACCAAGTCTGTAACAGGATCCACACCTGATTCAGCTCCCCAGATTGTAGTTGTTTTAAGAAAACAGAGGTTGGTTATTTACTATGCTATAGTTAAAAGTATAAAGATGTAAGTTACGTAGGAAATGACAAGTTTCAGGAGAATAAACTGACTCTACTCTACCTGCTTGGCATGGACAGAAAGCAGTAACTTCTTTCATTAAAGTGATTTTCGCATATTTCCAGTCCTGGTTCCATTAGACTTCTTACATTGCTTCATTCTTCATTTATTTAAATTCTAAATGTTCTGTGCCTCATACTTCTCTTAGTGGCTTCTATTCACCTTTATTTTTCTTTGCTATTAGCTTTTTGGATTTAATAGGCAGTGACATCATAAATTTCAACACTGGCCCCTCAAACAAAAATTTCAGAAATAACTCCATGTCTCTTGTCAAATGAATACATTTCTACATACAAATATCTTCTATGGCTCAAGCCTCTTCTTCCCTTTCCCTTGTATTCTTCCACCATGCAAGTAGACCACCTACTTGTGTGTGTGTTTGTATATATATATATTCTTATCCACATGGTTCAGAAGTCAAATAAATATACAAATCTACATAGCAAAATGTTTCCTTTTAATTCTTATTCTCCCCCACTCAGTTCTCCTGCCTGGAGGTGATCATGTTAGCAGTTTGTGTGTATGTGTGTGTGTGTGTGTATTTCCAGATAACCAAGCATATACAAGTCACATGTACACACATGTATACTTTATACACACACACACCAACATGTATCTATGTTTCTTCCCCCATTTTTACAAAAATGGTAACGTGCCATGCATACTGTTCTGCATCTCGCTTTTTTCCACTTAACAAAATGTGAAGTAATCCCATTTTAATGCATAAAGAGCCACCTCATTCTTTTTTATGGATTTATAGCACTTTATTGCATGGATGTGTCGTGGTTTATTTAACCAGCCCCTTATTGATGAAAAATTAAAATGTTTCCATTTGTTTGTTTGTTTGTTTGTTTTCCTGAAACAGAGTCTCGCTCTGTTGCCCAGGCTGGAGTACAGTGGCACGATCTTGGCTCACTGCAGCCTCTGCCTCCCAGGTTCAAGTGATTCTCCTGCCTTAGCTTTCCAAGTAGCTGGGATTACAGGCATGCACCACCATGCCCTGCTCATTTTTTAAATATTTTTAGTAGAGATGGAGTTTCACCACATTGGCCAGTTTGGTCTTGAACTCCTGACCTCAGGTGATCTGCTCTCCTCGGCCTCCCAAAGTGCTGGGATTACAGGTGTGAGCCACCATGCTCAGCCCCCATTCTTTTTTTTTTAAACAAACAGTACTGAAAAGTATAATTTGGTATGTGCTTCATTTTTTCCATGAGGAAATCTATCTGTAGAAACACAAATTAAATGATGCTAGTGTCAGGTTAAAAGACAGGAAATACTAGTTTTTGTTTTCCGTGGCCTCTGTTCAATCTCATCACTGGTTTATCTCACAGACACAGGATTCATATCATGCATTAGTTTTCTAGTGCTGCACTGCGAATTGCCACATACTCTATTTTTAGAAGTAGGAAATCATTCTTAGAAGTAGAATTGCTAGGTTAAAGGTCATATACTTTTGTTGGGCCGGGGTGGTGGCTCACACCTGTAATCCCAGCACTTTGGGAGGCCGAGGTGGGTGGATCACCTGAGGTTGGGAGGTGGAGACCAGCCTGACCAACATGGAGAAACCCCGTCTCTACTAAACAAAATACAAAATTAGCCGGGTGTGGTGATATATGCCTGTAATCCCAGCTACTCGGGAGGCTGAGGCAGGAGAATTGCTTGAACCCGGGAGGCAGAGGTTGCGGTGAGCCGAGATTGCACCATTGCACTCCAGCCTGGGCAACAAGAGCAAAACTCCGTCTCAAAAAAAAAAAAGGTCATATACTTTTGTAATTTGGGTAGATGTGGTCCAATCGTCTTTCACAGAGTTATTCCCATTTGTTGGTGTTATATTGCCTTCTGAGCACGATCGCTGTGTCTGAATCACACTTGCACATTTGCCCATGTTCTTTTCAACTGCCACACCCAGGATGCTCTTACGTCAGTAACTCTTTTTTTCTTTTTGTCAAGCACACATCACACAAGATATTTTGTTCTCATTATGAATAACAATTTAAAAATAAAATGAAAAAAGGAAATTGGGATCAAAAGACTTGGGTGCAAGTCTTAGCTATATTTCTTACATGCCTTGTAACACTGGGCAAGTTACTCATCTACTCTGAACCTAGTTTTTCTCATGTATAAAGCTGGATAAAGCCCTCATCTCAAAAGCTTTGTGAAAATTAAGAGGCACTACATAAGAAGCACCCAGTATTGTCCTGGAATTCAGTAGGAATTCCATAATTGATGGTTCCTCCCCCTGTTTGTCCTATTCCTATCTTGATTTTCTTATTTTTAAACATAGGCATTAGGTTTCTGAGATTGTGAAATGATAACTATATTGAAATGTTTTGTAGACTATGTATGATAGGCAGAAGTCTTAAGATGACCCACAATGGCTCATACCTTTGTATAATCTCCCCTTGAGAGTGGGAGGGAGCTATATATGTGATGGGATATCACTCCCATGATTACTTTATGTTGTATGACACTGTTGACTGTAAGAAAGGAAGATTATCCTTAGTGGGGCTGGCCTAGTGCAGTGAGCCTTTTAGAACCAAGAGTTTTCTCCAGATGGTCACAGAAGAGGAAGGCAGAGTGACACTGTCTGGCTGACCCAGAAGAAAGCAAACATCCACATGAAGTGCCTAGGGGCTATATGGCAAGGAACTATGAGCAACCTCTAGAAGCTGAGCACTGTCCCCAGCCAACAGTTAGCAAGAAAATAGGGATCGAAATTATATAACTGCAAGGAAATAAATCCTGCTAACAACCAGTGATCCTGGAAGAGGACCCCAAGCTCCAGATGAGAGCCACAGCCCCGGCCAATTCCTTGATGTCAGCCTGGTGAGACACTAAGCAGAAAAATCCAGGTACACTGTGCCCAGGCTTTAACCTACAGAACTGTGAGATAATATATTTGTGTTGTTTGAAACCACTGAATCTGTGGTAATTTGCAGTGCAGCAGTAGAACACTAATACATGATATTAATCCCGGGCCTGTGAGATAAACCAGTGATGAGATTTAATAGAGGCCATGGAAAACAAAACCTAGTATCTGCTGTATTTTAACATGACATTAGCATCATTTAGTTTGTGTTTCAGTTGATTCAATGCTTATTATCTTCTTTCTAGGAGCCAATTTCCCCAAGCAGAAGAATGTGCATGGCACCATAATAGTCCTTTTACATTTTTAGGGCCTTGCATTCGCTAAATGCCCATTGCTTGCTTCTAAGAAAACTCTTTTTACTTTTCTTTTTCTTAACATAATTTTTGATTAATTTGTAAGTTAACTGTACTGTGTTTCAAATGACAAAAATCTGACTTAAAATGCACTGATGTGATTTTTGCTAAGTTTCATTCTATTATTCAGGGATGGTAGAACTAACCCTTCTCTCAGTCAAAGAGTAGGCTAAGGATTCCATGTTCTGATTTTGTTATTGTTCTTTATTATCTATTCACTTTGTATTTGTTAGTGCATTTTCTATCTCTTACAAACATAGTTGTTCATTCTAAGTAACATGAGCAGCTAGTTGTGCATTTTCTTAAGAGAAAGGCATTAGGTGACTAGACTTCAACTGATATCAGTAGTATCCATAAGGACAAAATTATGAATCAGGAGAGCGTGTAGAAGCTTAATTTGAAAGTTTATGAGGGGTGTAAGACCAGCTATTATATAGAAACAATTATCTGAAAGACAAAACTGATAGATCCTATAAATGTTTTAAGTATGCTGGCTAAGACTTCTTAACTTTTCAAATTATCACCTTAGTCTGGTTTTTTAAACCCCAGAAAATTAAAACAATTATTATTCATTAAACATATATTTAATAAGAGCAATATAATAATCAGATATTTTTGTCTAATTTTGAAAATTGATTACATTTTAGGGCACAATGTATGAAATTTTATAATTACAATTTAGCATTCTGGGTTCACAGGGTAACATGGAACCTTATGCTCTGAGCTATTTGGACTACTTAAAAAAGGATTTGGTGTGCGTGTGTCCTTGGATAATCTCTATCTCTTCTAGAGGGTTCAAAAAAAAAAAAAAAAAAGGGAGGGGGAGCAAATTTCTAGATGGCACATCTACTCCTGGTTGTTAACTTGATGAATTAACTGATTAGGAGTTTCTAACATAGATGTCTGTATCTGGCAATGATAGATGGTGCTTATGTATGTTATTCTTTATTCTTAAAGCTATTGATTCTTTAAAAACTAGTTTTTGATGGTTTATCTTTCCTAAATAAGAGAATGAAAATGTCAAAGCACAGGGCCATCTGCTTCTATAGTGGTCTATTAGCATCTAGTTAATAGACTTCGACTGTTGTCTACGTACCTCACTGTTCCCTTTGGAGCTCAAGGGATTGTACAATTAATCCTCCTAACATCCATTTACACTTGATTAAGAACAGGTGGTAGTATCTTCATTTCACAAATAAGACTCGTACACATAAAGAGTTTAATGATTTGCTGACAAGCCAGCAACAAAACCGCTCCTCATGGCAGCTCTCCTAGCCCAGCATTCTCTGCTCCACACCATCACACTTCTGCCTTTGCAGTCATACTTCTAGTGAAACTAGTTTTCATCATTAACCACATGCTTGCTTTGGGGATGAAAATAGAAAACCAGAAAAAGCAGACCTTTTATAATACTGTTTTTATCATATTGTTAAAATAGTCACTGGTCAGTGTTTGTGTTTGCAAAACCATTTTTGTTAAGACTTTGTCCCCTCTTTTGTTCATCTATGTGAAGATGTTAGAAAGAAATGAAGTGGTCTATCATATTTTTATTTTTGGCAAATGCCTCTGGAATGCTATTATAACAATACACAATTTTAAGGTGAAGGGCTGATGTGGGATTATCGTCCTCGTAACATTAACATAGCTGAATACTAAAGAAAATATTTTTTATTCCACCAGTATTTCATGAAGTGAGTTTCCTTTGTAGCCATGTTTGCTGCTGGAGGCACTGAGAGATTTTATACAGTCGTGATTATAAAACAAGTCTTAGAATTTGAGGAAACATCAGAACACCTCAGGACCGCATTGTGCAATTTGAGCAGCCCTACCGTGTTTTAAGTTTTAAAATGGAGAGAAGTAATTGTAGGCCTCACTTTGAAGATATCAAACATGAAAATTTCACTCAAGCTGTCGTCCCTCTTTCCAGCTGGCAGCATCATCACCAGAATCACAAACAACAGCAGGTAATTTTAGCAGAATGTATCTCATCCAAAAGGGAAAAAAAGTGTAGCTGTACCAACAGATGAGTATATTCAATAATTTAGCAACAATTAACAAATAATGTGACATCAGTTCTATAAAGAATATTTGAAAATTGTAACTGAATGTGGGAAAATGCAAGTTAACTTCGTTGGGAAAAATTGATCCAAAATACAGAAAACTCACAGTTGTCTAATAGGGTCAGCAGATGGAATGTTCTTGTAAATCAACATTTTGATTAATAAAGGTAGTATGGCATTACATAAAGAATTTTATGCAATTATGGTTCAGAAGATCAACTCTGCTTCTGGGATAGCTGGCTGACATTCGTCCATTCGTTTGACCTCTCCAAATTGTTTTTTTTTTTTTTCACCTGTAAAATGGGATAGTGGTGGAAATAATGCATACCCTTTCTATCTCACAGGATTATTGTAAGAAACAAATGTGATTGTAAATACAAGGTTTTCTTCAACACCATATGCAGGGGGTCAGTTTTAAACGATTGGGCTAAAATAAACCGTGTATGGCATGAAAGCTAAACTGTATGTAAATGCCTCTTTGGTAAAGCAAGCGTGTAGCATTAATGAATGTCAGTCCACAAACCCATGTGTGCAAAAAATGACCTTTTGTAAATTTTTCTAAAATGTCACTTTCATCATTTTTGGGTTTGCCTTCCCTAAAGCCTATTTAATTCCCATGGCTGGAATCTTACCTCGAGTCAATATACTGTGTATGTGGAAGTGTCCATCTGGTGCTCTGTGATTGGTCCACACTGAGACATACTCTAACCTTGACTATGTGGTGGCCATTAGTTTCTCAGGTGTTGCTCCCTCCCCAAGGGCATTGCTGAGAAGCAGGGCACCAATCCCTTTGCTCTAAGGTCCCATGAGCCCTTACTTCTGCCGGTTTGAGGAAATCTCTTTCTAAGTCTGAGGGAAATTCTTTTCTTTACATGTTTCTTCAAGAAACTCTATATAGACCTACAAATCATTTCCAAAAGAGTTAGGCTTTTAGAAAACAAAAGTCAGGAAGATTTGTAGGCTTTTTCCACTCTCTACCTTGAGGTTCAGAGCTGGCTATCTGATTGAAGGTGTATATGAAAAAAAAAAGGAAAAATTCCAGATTATGAATTTGGAATTACAAAATTGCAAAATATCCATATTAATTTATTCATTTGACACATGGTTATTGAGTATCTACTATATACTAGCTACTGTGCTATGCCCTTGTAATATACAATTTGTAAACAAGTTAAGTGCAATCTCCGTTTAGGTGCTTGCATTCTAGAGGAGACAGATATGAAAGAGTGATTTAAATGATTATACAGTTACACTTGTAGTAAGTGCTAGAAAGGACATGCTGAAGGTGTTAAGAATGGGTAGAAAGGGAACCCACTGAATCTGGGGATGGATATTTCTTTGAGGAAGGGCCATTGAAGCTGAGCTTTGAAAGATAAATAGCAATCCATTTGGAGTGGGGAAGGAGCATTTGTGTAGAAGGAATGGTGTGTGTCTTACAGACAAGAAGATAATAATCATTCATTGAGCCAGGTTCACATCACATATCATGGCACAAATGTGCAAATAAATATAACATCATTTTTTTGTTATTGAACTCAACTTTGTCTATGTATTAGTCTGTTTGCACACTTTTGATAAAGACATACCCAAGGCTGGGCAATTTACAAAAGAGGTTTAATTGAACTCACAGTTCCACATGGCTGGGGAGGCCTCACGATCATGGTGGAAGTCAAGGAGGAGCAAGTCTTGTCTTACACGGATGGCAGCAGGCAAAAAGAGAGAGCTTGTGCAGAGAAACTCCTGTTTTTAAAACCTTCAGATCTCGAGAGACCCATTCACTATCACGAGAACAGCATGGGAAAGATCTGCCCCCATGATTCCATCATCTCCCACAGGGTCCCTCCCACAACACGTGGGAATTATGGGAGCTACAAGATGAGATTTGGGTGGGGACACAGAGCCAAACCATATCAAGCTAGATCAAGGAAACTTTAGCTAAAGCAGATAACTTATTTTTATCATTTTCCACTATACTTGATCCAATTTATTAAATATTTCCCCAAATTCAATGACCATTATTTGTCACTACCCAATTCAAAAGGATGTCAATTATCATTATTTGCCACTGTCCAACACCACTCCTGATATTCTTGGATTCTCACACAACTATCTGAGTTTCTACTGTGCATCCCAGATTTTGAGTCCAAGATGGGGTGGGATCCTGGGTATTCCTGGGAAAACTTGTGTGTTAATTTTCCCTTTCTCTGTAGACTCCAGAATGGATGTAAGGGATGTGAAAGAACACAGGAGACCACCTGCAGTGGTCCAGCTGAACAATGGCAGTATTTGAATCAGAGAGATAGGAGCAATGATGAAAAATGTAGATGAATTTAAGACGTGTAAAGGAGGGAGAATAAATAGAGCTTAGTGGTTGACCGGATATGTGTGAGAGGAATATTTAGGGAAAAGATAGTGACTCCTGGGTTTCAGGATAGATGGTGTTGCCACTTACTGAGATTCGGAACACTGGAGCAAGTTCAGCTTTGGAGGAAGAAAACTGGCAAGGAGTCTCTTGTAGGGAGATACATCATCAAAACGTATCTTTCTGGCAAGGGTTGGCCTCCTTTGAATTGAAGCCTAGCAATTACTTGGCTAGACTGTCTGCTGTGTTGTTTCAGATCCTGAGAATTTTCTGATGATACAACAGCCTCCTTAACAGGTCCACTTGGGTGTGTAATTGGCATCTTACACATAAAATGTCCCAAAAGGAGTTTCCAGTCTTCCTTCTAAACCTGCTCCTCCTGAAGTGTCCCTTACTCAGGAAATAGCTGTCTTTCCAGTTGCTCAGGCCAAATCCCCTGGAGTCATCCTTAATGCCTCTCTTCTACACCATACACATGCAATCAATCAGCAAATCCTATCGTTTGTACCTTCACAATATATCCAGAATCCAGTTACTTCTTCTCACTTCCACTGCTACCCCATTTGCTTCAAACCAATGTAATTTTAACCTTTCTCTCCTGGACTGTTGCAACAAACTGCCACTGGCCTCCTTTCTTCCACTCAAGCTCCCCATCCACAGAGCAACCAGAGTGATCCTGATAAGCCAGATCATGTTACTCCTCTTATCAAAACCCTCCCAGACTCCTCACTTTTGTCAAAGTCAAAGTCTCCATTGTGGCCTACAAGGCCCTACCTGATCTGACTTTAGCTGCTTCTCTGATCTCACGTCCCACCCCTCTCCCTCTTGTAGACTCCTCTGTAGCCACATTGGCCTCTGGATGTTTCTTAAATTATGGTAAGCATGTTTCCATCTTAGGGTCTGTGCAGATTCTTTCTGCCTCGAATGCCTTTCCTCTCTCTATATGCATGGCTCACTTTCTTACCTCTACTCAAATGACACCTCAGTGAGGCTTTCCCTGCCGTCCTATTTAAAATTGAAGCCCTATTCCCAGTCATTTCTATCCCCCTTCTGGGCTTAATTTTTTCCACAGCATTTATAACTGTTTAACATATAATATACTTGACCTTTTTATTATCTGTTTCCATCCCCCAACACCCTGCTAGAAGGCATGCTCCATGAAGGCAAGGTTTTTCTTTTTCTCCCTTATTGCACCTTCAGTGCCTAGCTTGGTACTTGACACGTAGAATGAGCTTCAGTGGCTCCTGCTTGTAACCAGTCCAGCTGCATCTCAGGCTTGGTCTTATATTTGGAGGAATCATCATATTTGTCCAGCTGGGAGGACTCAGAGGTTTGGAGGAGTCCCGGGGTTCAGACTTTTTCAGTTCCTTTGCCTCCTCCATGATATTCCCATTCTAATGACTAAAATTTGAGTCTTTTCCAAGTAGGGCATTCATTTTAATCCAAGGAATCTAGAACAGCATAGAAGCCAGATAGTGCTATTTGGCCTGGCAAATGCCCACCTGCATCCAGCTAGGCTTGCAACTGTCTCCTCGTTTGAGTCCCAGTAGACTCAAATCTCCAGAATATTGGGTTAGTTATGGCTTCAAATCAATAGTGGAAGATTTTGTAAGCCTTTTTTAATCCAAGTTATTTTCCTCTCTAAGAAGTCTTTATGAAAATAGTGTTGGTCACAGAGACGGTAGCAACCAAAAGTGAAATCGTACTATGTCAGTTGGGTCCTCTGCAAAGTCAATATGGAGATGGAGTTAGGAGGGCAGTAGGTTTATTGAGGGCAAAGCTTGTGAAAGATAAAAGGGAGTTGAAACAGGATTGGGTAGGGAAAACCTACAGATTGCTATGCAAAGGTAGCTAAGGATCAACCCAACCATGGGTTGAGTAAGAATCAACCCAACCATGAGCTATGGATCAAAGATTGCCATTAGAGGAGTCCTGCACTAGGCAGAAATGGTCAGTCCCTGGTCCTTCTGCCATGATGAGTCATTGGCTGGGGTTGCCTGAGCTGAGGCAGATCCTGAAGACGTTACATCTGGGTGTGGTCAGCTGCCTGAGCTTCTTGCAGCTGAATAACGAGTTTTTTTCTCAAAGGACAATCTGAGCAGCACACCTCTATGACTGCCACATATATTCACTTTATTGTTATTATTTTGACTACTCCTGGATCTCCAAATTGGTCCATGGTGGATTGGGGAAGAAAGAACAAGGAAGGCAGGCTTACATAATAATTCACCGTGTCTGGGGGTTGTAGGCCTGCTCTGAATTAACTGAGGAGGGGTTGGTGGCAAGATCTCTTTTCTTTTCTTTCTTCTTTTTTCCCTCTTTGGTTGGGGGAGACAAGAACCAATAACAATGGATTTTGTGAATTTGATTGAGATAACTGCCTTAAAATAGGAGCTTTTGGGCATTAACCAAAGCCTTATCTTTTAGTGACAGATAGGGCAATCCAGGGCTATGGGAGAACGTCAATCCTGTTTACATATTTTAAAATACCTCTCACAATGAATGCAAATCAGATACCTTAAAATTTTAAATCATTCCCACCAGTGTGCATTTGAAACAGTGAACTAGCACTGGTAGTTACTACATCATCTTAAAAAAAAAAGTCACTGTCTTGTAATCAATTAAACTCATTACACCTGAATAATCATTACCAATGATATATCATTTAAATTATCTCTGCAAGATGACTTATTTATGACTATCAGGCCTACTAACAACTTTCCAAATCATCACTCAGTAAAGTATTATAAACTTTCCTGCTGAAGACATTTCAGATCTTAGAGAGTTTCCAGTATTTCCCTGGGACAAACTGTTACAGACAGGAAGAACAACCTATGAAAATGACCTAAGTGTCTTGTTTTTCTTTATCTTCCTCCAGCTGGGCACTTTGGAAATAATTTGTCTTTTTCTTGATGTTCTTTACTTAAGTCACCAGATGTAGCTCAGTCACTCAGATATCCTTACATTTGGCTACCAAGTCCCCTAAACCCTCCTTCTCAATGGGTGTCCCTTCAGAGGCACTTAAGACTGCTGGCTATAACTTAAGCCATTGCTTTGCCACCTATACAAGTATTGCCATTTTCCGCAGCCCGGGGCTGGGGACACCTTATGACCACTGATTCTACCATCACTCTATGGGTAGTTTCAGATGATCTCTCTATTGTATGCAACTTCACTCCTATTTAGGCGTGTTTGATAGCAAGAGATAAAAATCTACTCAAGCTATCTAGAAGTAAAGCAGGATTTATTGTCACATAAAATGCTACAGTCTCATAAGCACTCAAGGATAAGAACTGGACTGTGGCCACACCACAGAGGAATGGGAACTGGGACGCCAGGCCCCGAAGGGGGTCCTGCCAACTCTTATGGAGCCACAGCACAATTTCTTCTCTTGGCAAGGTTGCTTGGTGCTGTCTTGCATGGCGTTTTTTATACATCCAGAACTTTAGCTCATGTGTGGCTTTAGCTTGCCATGGCACTGGCTCCTGCCCTGTCTCTACTCGATTTTCTATCCAAGATTCAGTCTCTCAGCACCCTGATTTCTGAATTCAGTTTCACCATGTTCCAATTCCAAATTTCCAGGAGAAAGTAACTGATTGTCTCAGATTGGGTAAGGTATAATCTCCTGGTCCAATAAACTGTGACTAAGGATGGGGATGACATAACATGGGATGTAGTAAGCTTGCCATTTCTATGGTGGAAGATAAAGCAGGTTTTCAAAGAAGAGAATATAGGTGGCAAAGTAATGATTGGCATTAAACTGAAAGCTGATATTCAGTTTCTTGATTCTCAGAAAGTAATTAGGAAGAAGAAGAATCTGAATAAATGTTTAGAATAATTTTATCATCTAAACATCAAGAGACAGTGTAGAATAGTAATTAAGAGCATGGACTCTGGAGTCAGACTTACAATCTATGTGACCTTGGACATGTTACTTAACTTCTCTGTACCTCAGTTTTTTCATCTCTAAAATGGAGATAATGATATCTATCTTATAGCGTTGTCGTCAGTTAATATATGTAAAACATAATGTATGTAATTAATTAATTAATTTGGAGTCACCAACACAGACTTCATTGGATGACTGGGTGTCATTGACTGGATAATACGTCATAGGCCTGTGGTGCCTGGCTCATATTAAGTGTTAAATAAGCATCAGTTATTGTAACCTTATATTTCTTAGGTTCCTTACTGAACTTAGGTTCCTTACTTAGCAGTCAAAAATTTATTTACACTTTACTGTTCAAATTCTGTTTATATAAAACATATATTATTCGTGTTATCTTATTGGTATCAACTGGTTGACAAACAGTTGGTATGTGCAGACAGGTAAGTTCAGTTTTATGACTATTTGGAGGCATTTGCTTTGTTTCACAGTACAGTATTTCACATTTTAGTCGTGTAAGTACTGACTTTTGTTTTATCTTACCACTTATCCTACTACTTAATATTTGTCTTCAAATTAATACGCTTAAATGAAGAAAAATATTAACTATATTACCTTAAAGGTGGAAACACTTCATTATCACCGTAAATGAATATCCCGTATCACTTGCCTTAAATAGAAGATTACCATAGAGAAAAATATAATGAAAACAGCACAATGTTACTGAATTCTAACTAGATACACTAGCTTGCTCAGGGCCTGAGGTAGGCTTTCTGTTGAGAGAGAGAGAGAAAGAGAAAGTGTTACAGAGTATTACGGCCTAGCTCACTGAATCGAAACTTTGGTAGTGATGCAATCAGAGGATTAAAAAGAATTGAACAAGGAATAATGCTGTCACTATGTGACTTAATGTTATTTAATGGTAGGTGTGAGGCCTGCCAAAAGCCATCTCTGAAATTATCCCTCCTACCACCATCAGTAACACAAATTCCACACAATGGGAAACCACTGTTCTGAAGATACTAAAAGCCTAGAATCAGGGAGAAGAATCAGAACAGTGCTTTATTATTTTTTTTACTCCATTTTCTCTACAGGAGAGTTATAACTCAAGGAATATCTCAAGTTGGGGAGTCCGCCATTAAAATATTTTCTGCAACACTTACTAGCCTTGGAAGTGACTTATCGTCTCTTAGTTCCTCACCTTTAACGTGGGGGGAAATAATAATGACCAATTTGTAGTGTTATTATGAAGATTAAATATGACAACACATGAGGAGTGCCTAGCATAGGATCTGGCTAAAATAAGTCCTAATAATACGTGTTTTGTATTACAAATTCGATCATGCATTACTGACTTGCTTTTTATTAGCAATAATAACTTATAATTATCTCTCCATGTGAATTCCTATAAATGTACCTCATTTTAAAAAACGGCTGCATAGAATCCCAAATTATGTATATTCCATATCTTCTTTAACCAGCCTTTTGTTGGGGTGTATTCAAGTTGTTTTGCATGCATTTT
Organism: Colobus angolensis palliatus; assembly: GCF_000951035.1. Lineage (NCBI taxonomy): Eukaryota > Metazoa > Chordata > Mammalia > Primates > Cercopithecidae > Colobus > Colobus angolensis. Next base: position 6,888,284 of record NW_012111253.1, read on the forward strand.
TTTTTTTTGTTTTGCAAGTGAGGGGATTGAGGTTGAAAGAGTAGAGAAGCCTGAGCATACCAAAAGTAACACCAATTTCTGTGCCTCTACACTTGGAAACATTGTCAATAGCAGTTTCATCCCCACCAGTGATGATGCCTTATCTACAGATTCCAGAAATATCAGCTGCCCCTGAGTGTACAATTTCTAAACTGGAGTCAAGGTAGATTTGATTGACATATAAGGGGCAAATGATATAACTTAAGGGATATGGAAAAGATCTGCCTTAGAAAGGATCTTAAATGTATGGAGTGGAAGGGAAAGGGGGTAGCCAGAGGCTGGAGATAATTGAGAAAGACTGGAAGGATACCTGAGAGGTGACAATACCAAGACTCACCAGAAGAAAAGTGAAGGAAAGAGGCAGGAAGAGCTTTCTACCCACATCTCAATTTCACATCTTCTTTTGTCACCTGTTTATGGTGTAGAGAAAACAACAAAGGACATGTCAGTGCCTGTCTAGCATGATGCCTCATCTTGCAGATGCTCAACAAATAGTTGCTGAGTGGATGAAGAGATTTACATTCCTGATTACCTAAGACCCAGGGAATCTTGAACCAGGCATCGGGAGTGGCAGGGACGCCATCTGGGAATGAAGGCACCATTTGATTTGGCCCCACACAGATAAGCCAAGTCAGAGACTAGTGGGCAGAAACAAGTACTGACATTTATGGTTGCCACATGGAGTTAGACACAATTAATAATGTTGCTTCAGGTGCTACTGGAGGAAAAAAATCTTGAAAGAACCATTACAAGACTTCCCATGCCCTTTGTGAAGCACCATTAAAATACGATATCTCACCCAAGTTTATGATTCTAGTACAAAAGAAAAATAAAGCAATTAGTAAATCTAAGGAAAGTAATTGAGTACATATCGCTTTGTCCAAGTGAGTTTGCAGAACATACTGAATTGGGCTATGTGGCCCCCAAGAGCAAAATCTATGAGTTATTTTTGGTGGAATGAGAGCCTGTCTAAATAAGTACAAGCCCTGTCTGCCTTGGGTTGCTCGTTATGTGCAGCAATAGTATCCCCTTTATATACTGGTCAAGTTTTCAAGGTGCAATACTTCGAGCACAGGCAGGCTGCCTCCAGGTCAAATAGCTGTGAACTGAGTACTTATAGAACAGTGTCTTAAATTGATTAGAAGTAGTTCAAGTCAAACGTGGGCTATGGAGTTTGAATTCTGGTTGTACCTTGTCTCAGCTCTGTGTGTTATTAATGATTTTGCTAAACTAATACTGTGTAACAAATAACTATAAAATCTCCCTTGTTTTTCTCACTAGTAAGCCATTGGGTTGACTGTGGGTCTCTTGAGCTCAACTGGAATCAGCTGGGCTTAATTCCAGGTTACAGATTGGATTCAGGTCTGTTCCATGTGTCTCCGTATTCTGGAGAAGCAACTCAGGGCATGTTGCCCCATGGCAGATGGGCAGAAGTTTAAGAAAGAAAGCCAAACTACACAGGCACATTTAAAACCGTTACTTGTGTTACGCCAACTAACATTTCATTGGCCAAAGCCTATGTTAATGGAACAGGGAAGTATACTTCTCCTATGCAGGGGGGACATGGCAAGAAGCAAAAATTGCGAGCAAATAATGCAATCTAACACACCATGGGACTTTGGTTAATACGGCAAACCTCTTTGTGCCTCAGTAGCCATCATCTGCAAAATGGGCATCATAATGTTATTTACTTTAGATTGCTGGTTGGAGACTTATGTGAGTAAATATATATAAAGTAGTTGGAACAGTAACTTGCCCATAGTAAAAACTCAATAAATATCAACTTTTCATACTTAAGCTATTTTCTAAGCAAGAAAAGTCAAAAGTTCTTGATTTCCAGTAATCTGAATTCCAATAAGTTTTTTCATAATTATATTGTTCATACTGGTGAACATATTAGCACATATTCAGAAAAATGATAAAATAGAGCTGGAATAAATATAACCCTGATTAATCAGAACTCAAGTAGCATGGCTGTAAAATTTTAGATTGTAGAAACTGCAGGAGACATTGAAGATCCTTTCTTCTGAAATAACGTGGGATTGGGGTCCACAGATAAAGCTTAAGATTAAGTCTTTATTACTTGGGCATGTCCTTAAACCTAATCTGAAACATCTATAAAATTGGGATAATGAAGTCATTATTATGATCAATCAGCTGATATGCAAATATTGCATTGAAAAATGTAAAACACTACACAAACAGTATTGCCCTATTTTTTTTTTTTTTTTGAGACAGAGTCTCACTCTGTTACCCAGGCTGGAGTGCAGTGGCATGATCTCGGCTCACTGCAACCTCTGCCTCCTGGGTTCAAGTGATTCTCCTGCCAGCCTCCCTTGTAGCTGGGATTACAGGTGTGCGCCACCACACCCACCTTATTTTTGTATTTTTAGTAGAGACATGGTTTCGCCACATTGGCCATGCTGGTCTCGAACTCCTGACCTCAGGTGATCTGCCAGCCTTGGCCTCCCAAAGTGCTGGGATTACAGGCGTGAACCACTGTGCCTGGCCTAACAATATTCCTTTTAACCCAATCTCTTTTATATTAAAGAAGGCAGAAATGAGGCTCAAGAAAAGACCCGAGTTGTACGAAGTCATCTAACTTGTAGCAGAGCCAAGGCTAGAATGTAGTCTACTAACTCAGATGTACTAAAGGTACAAAAATTAACTATTTGACCTGGAGGTAGCCTACCTGTGCTCAAAGTATTGCACCTTGAAAACATTTCTAGTATATACAGGGAATACTACTACTGCACATAAAGAGCAACCCAAGGCACTAGTCTTATAAAAGCAGAAAAGCTAACCAATATATTTTTTAAAGGATGCCAAAAATAAGGTTGAAACAAATAAAAATTTTCTAGTTGATCTACAAATTACATGTACTTTAATACATGCAGTTGTTATCGTTCATCAAGGTTTTAATCCATTGATAAAATGTGACAGTTTTGGTGTTGAGAAATTTTGTGCTGGAAAATGTGAGCTACTGACCACAGTGAGACCATAAGAGGTAGCTTGATTCAGTATAGAGAATATAATTGTTGGGGTCAGAGAATTAGGTTCAAATTTCAGCTCTGACACTTAATAGCTGTGTGGTTTGGGGCAGGTTACTTACGCTCTCTGGGCCCCGTTGCTTCCCTGTGCCTTGCTGAGTCATGTCAAGGATTGTAAGAGAGCATAAGTTCCTTTCAGGTAGGATCTTTGTTTTTTTTCCCTGTTGTATCCTTAGGGCCAAAACAATGATTGGCAGAATAAGTATTAGAGATAAACTGTCAAGTATCCAGCACAATATCCAACACATAGTAGGTGTCAATACAAGGTAGCCTCTTTTATTATCATGAGGAGAGGAATAACGTTTTTGGGAAGACTGTATAATCTCTGTTTCGAGCCAAGCAGGAGGTACGGGGCTCAAACCCAGGGCAGAATTTCAGGAAGTTGAGGAAAGATAGGCATGCAGCCAAAGGCCTTCAAAAAAACTACAACCAGGGCCAGAGCTGGAGCAGACAATTAAAGAGCTAGCTCCAGGGAAATACCACTCCAAAGCAACTTGGCAGAGAATAGAAGATTCCAGCATCAAATTCAGCGCCTGGCATATAGAAGGATTTCACAAATATTTGTTAAATGAATGAATGAGTGAATGAAGCAATGAGTCTTTAACTTGAGGCCACAAGATGGAACCCATTACTGGGAGAAGAATGAGAGGCAGGGTCTGGAAAGGTTCTTTGATCTAGTTCTGACAATCTGTAACAAAGGATGGGGTGGGGGTGCTTATAAAAAACTATTGAAAGAGGTGTGGGAGGACAATTTACAAACTGCCTGTCCATAGGACATTATCTGCTAGGGGAGAATTATACGACAGTATAGAGGGACTTGGGGACAGACCAGGTGGACTGAGCACTGCTCACTGAAAGAAACAGCCTTGACCTTAGTTCGCAGAAATCACTGTGATATTCTGAGGACAGGATCAACTAAACTAATGAGGATAGAGGGAAAAATTAAAGAAGCAACAAATAACGATTACCCTATAAAAATTGCTCAAGAAATAGAGAAGTATTGAATTCATTTTCAACAAGGAAGTCAATGCAATTCAGTGGGAGAAGAGCAATCTCTTCAACAAATGGCACTGGAGCTGGTAAATATCCACATGTAAAATAATGAAGTCAAACCCTTATCTGACATCATACACAAAAATTAACTCAAAGTGGATCAAAGGCCTAAAGATAAGAGCTAAAACTTAAAACTCTTAGAAGAACACATAATGGCAAGTTCTGCATAACCCAGATTTGGCAATGGTTTCTAAAATATGACACCAAAAACACAGGTGACAAAAGAAAAAAGAGATACATTGAACTTCATCAAAATTAAAAACTTCTGTGTATCAAAGGACACTATTCAGAGAGTATAAAGGCAGCCCACAGAATGGGAGAAAATATTTGGATATGCTGTGGACTGAATATTCATGCCTACCTGAAGTTTGCATGGCAAAGCCCTATCCCAACTGTGATATATTTGGAGGTGGGACCTTTGCAAAGTAATTGGGTTTAGATGAAATCAGCAGGGTGGAAACTCATAATGGGATTAGTGTTCATATAAGAAGAGGAAGAGAGAACAGAGCATGTTTGCTTTCTGTGCTGCACAAAGAAAAGAAGTGGGATGGTAGCTACCTGCAAGCCAAACAAAGAGGCCTCAGAATGAAACCTATCTTGCCAGCACCTTGATTTTGGACTCATAAGCCTTCAGAAATGTGAGAATTTTTTTTTTTTTTTTTTTTAAAAGACAGAGCCTTGCTCTGCCTCCCAGGCTGGACTGCAATGGTACAATCTTGGCGCACTGCAACCTCCGCCTCCTGGGCTCATTCTGCCTCAGCCTCCTGAGTAGCTGGGACTACAGGAGTGTACCACCATGCTGGGCTAAGTTTTCTAATTTTTGTAGGGACGGGGTTTTGCTATGTTGCCCAGGCTGGTCTTGAACTCCTGAGCTCAGGTGATTCCCTCGCCTCAGCCTCCCAAAGGACTGGGATTACAGGCGTGAGTCCCCACATCTGGCCAAGTTTCTATTGTTAAAGCCACCCAATTTATGGTATTTTGTTATGGCAGCCTGAGCAGACTAAAACATCATATATCTGATAAGCATTTAATAACCAGAATATATGAAAAACTCATATAACTCCACAACCAAAAGACAAACAACTTAAATTTTAAAATGGGCGAAGGACTCTAATAGACATTTCTCCAAAGAAGGTATACAAATGGCCAATAAGTGCATGAAGACGTGCTCAACATCATTAGTCATTAGAGAAATGCAAACCAAAACCACAATGAGATATCACTTTGCATCTATTAGGATAATTAAAAAAAAAAAAAACAAAAAACAGAAAATAACAAGTGTTGACGAGGATGTTGAGAAATAGGAACCCTCATACATTGCTGATATGAATGTAAAATGGTGAAGTTGCTGTGGAAAAGAATTTGGCATTTTTTTTTTCAAAAAGTTAAACATAAAACTATTGGTTCCTGCATAAAATTATATGTTCCTGTAATTCTACGCCTTGGTATTTACCCAAAAGAATTGATATCAAGGACTCTTGCAGGTACTTGTATACTAATGTCCATGGCAGCACCATTCGCAAACTAAAAGGCGAAAACAATGCAAGTATCCAACAACAGATGAATGGATAAATAAAATGTGGTATATACATATGTCAGAATATTATTCAGCCATGCAAAGAAATAAAGTGAAATAAGCCAGATGCAAGAGGGTAAATTGTATATGATTCCACTTATATGAAATATCCAGAGTAGGCAAATCTGTAGAGCCAAAAAGTAGATTATTGGTTACCGGGTAGAGAGAGGAATGGAGAGTTATTGATGAACAGTTATAGTTATTGATGAACAGCTTTGGTTTGGGATGGTGAGAGGATTTTGGAAATGGATAGTGGGGATGACTGCACAACATTGTGAACATACTTAATGCCACCGAATTGTACGTTTAAAATGGTTAAAATGGCAAATTTTTTGTCATGTATATTTTACAACAACAATAATAATAAAAAGAGAAACAGAAGCAATGCTCTCATGTGGAGTCACTGCAGTAGGCTGAATAAGGCCCTCCTCCCCCAAAGATGTCTATATCCTAATCCCTACTGTTATGCCTGTATGTGTTATATTATCTGGCAAAAGGGACTTTGCAGATGGAATTAAGGTTAGGGATCCTAAGATAAGGGGATTATCCTGGATTACCTAGGTGGGCCCAATGTAATCACAAGGGGCCTTAAAGGTAGAAGAGGAAGGCGGAAGAGTAGGTCAGAGAGATGTCATGGAAGAAGAGGCAGGAGAGAAAGGCAGTGTGAGAGAGACGTGCCTCAACCACTGTTGGCTTTGAAGCTAGAGAAAAGGGGCCATGAGCCAAGGAATTCAGAGACCTCTAGAAGCTGAGAACAGCCCTTAGCTGACAGCCAGCAAGGAAATGGGACCTTAGTCCCACAACTATAAGGAACTTAATTCTGCCAACAACCTGAACGAACAAAGAAACAGATTCTCCTTTAGAGCCTTGTGGAAAGGAACGCGGCACTGCCGACACCTTGATTTTATCTGGTGAGACCTGTGTTGGTCTTACAGAACTGTAAAATAATAAATTTGTGTTTAAAAAAGGAAATAAATATAGAAGCTATTGCAGAGGAGGCTTTTACTGTGTGATTGGAAGATAGCCAGGGCTCAGACGAGGGGTTTGCTGAGTTGTTACAAAACAGAGAGCAAAAATGACCATCAAAAGTGTTGTAGCAGATTGTATTTTCCAAAGATGGCTACAACAATATCTCCCATCCCACATGCTCTTCTGCAGTGAGAACTTGCCACTTCTCCGTCAAGGGACCCCTCCCCTTGAATATGGGGTGGCCATAGTGACTTGCTTGTAACCAATGGAATGTAATGAAAGTGATGCTGCATGATATCTGAGGCCATGTCAGAAAAGACCAGGCAGTTTCTACCTGCTTCCCTTGAAATACTAATTCTGTACATGCTACTTTTCAGGACACTGCCTCTTGGAAGTGAGGCTCTACGCTGTAAGGAACCCCAAGCCACACAGAGAGGCCACGTGTAGGTGCCCTGGTCAACAGTCCCAATCAAGCCCAGCCTTGAAGTCATCCCAGGCCAGGTGCCAGATGGGTGAATGAAGAAGCCTTCAGATAATTCCAGCTCCCAGTCATTTGAACCACTTGTGGCTAAATCTGAATCTGTGTGTCCCCCAAATTATAGCACATAGACAAGCCATCCTTTCTGGGCCCAGTCTAAATTTCTAATCCACAGAATCTGTGAGCATTAAGTGGTTGTTGTTTTATGCTACTGAGTTTGAGGTGTGTATTAGTGTATTAGCCAGGATACTCCAGAGAAACAGAATAGGGTGTGTGTGTGTGTGTGTGTGTGTGTGTGTGTGTGTGTGGCTTTGCTTCATAATTATGGAGACTGAGAAGTCCCATAATCTTCTGTCTGCAAGGTGGGGAAGCAGGAAAGCTGGTGGTGTAGTTTAAAGGCCTGAGAGCTGGAGAGCTGATGGGGTAGATTCCAGTTTGAGTCTGAAGGCCTGTGAACCAGGAGGGCAGAAGACTGATGTCTTAGTTCAAGCAGTCAGGCAGAGTAGCTTGAATCCAACCTCCCTCCACCTTTTTGTTCTGTTCGAGTCCTCAACAGGTTGGATGATGCCTACCCACACTGGGGAGGGCCATCTGTTTGACTTGGTCCACCAATTCAAATGCTTATCTCATCCAGGAACACTCTCACAGAAACACCCAGAAATAACGTTTCACCAGCTACCTGGGCATCCTGTGGTCCAGTCAAGTTGAAACATAAACTACTGCAGGGTGTTTTGTTACCCAATAATAGTAACTAGAATGTGTGTGAAAGAAGAAAAAACAGACTTTAATAATACCCCCAGGGAGGCATGAGAGTGAAGAGGCAATGATCATTCCTGAGTCTCTTGCTTGAGGGCTAAGGGAATGGTGGTCCTCATTACTCATGACAGGCAGATTGCCAATGATAGCAAATAATCAGGGAAGGAGAGAAACGTGATCATCCCTTATCCCTTAGAAGCAGCATCAAAATGAGGGATCCCTTCTGTTTTGATAAAAATCTCCCCATTGCCATTCTCAGTACTTTGAGGAACACCACAGAAATTCTCATAAGTACTAAAGTTTCAATTCGTTGCAGCAAGGATGACCCTGAGTAAGGATTGACCAGCCTACAAGAATTATTGTCAGTTGCGTAATGTATAGACTTGCATATTGAAGTGCCAGTGAGGAATGTATTCCAACATATTGAATTCTTACGAAAACTGTTAAATAATGAAAACTACCACTGATGCTTGCTGCAGGCCTTTTCAAATAAATTATGACCGTTCAACAAATATAAAACTGAAAAAATTATGAGATTGAAGAATTATGTCCAGAATCGAGCCATCTTCAGAAGATACAACAAAAATGCTTTAATAGCCTCTTAGTATTCCACAAACATAACTATACTAAGAAATCAAGCTGTGATGCAGATTAAAATAGGAGAACCTTTAGCTGAACTAGAGATTCATCAAATTGGTACCCATAACCTTGGCTAGAGGACAAATTAAGGAAAGGGTAATTGAGGTTGAACAAAAGATTCCTTGAAAAGAACCTCATGAAAAGCAGACTTTTGTCTTTTTTAATTAGTAAAGATCCCAATAGGTGGCCACACCTATGTTCTTTAGAATCCTCTGGAATCTGCATTACCATTCTTTAGAACTGTGTCATTTAAGAGCGCCATTAAAACCATTTGGCCAAAGCCAGTGGCACAAATTTACCTTTCATTCTTAACTACTCAGCTGTGCTACATTAACTACTTGAGTCTCTTTAAATGTCTCTTCTCTGTTAAATTCTGACATTGGTTGTGTTTTTTCTTATCTTTTTGACTCTCCTGTGTCTTTGCTAATTTTTCTCCTCCATTAATGATAGTTGGCTTCTAAGCCCCATCCTGTGGTTTCTGTTCTTTTCATTTTGGGCTTCGTACCTTCAGGAAGCTTATCCACACATACAATGTCAGTACTCCTTCAAGAACTACTTACTGATTCTTACATCTGTAGCTACCAGTTCTTTCTTCTATCCCACTCTTCACTTCTGTCCCTCCACTGAGCTATTTTTCCCAGTTTAAAACATGAAAACACACTATGTAAAGTGGCTGGAAGGATTTTTAAGTGGAAATGGTCATCAAACCATTTTATTTTAATCTAATTCATTTGCTTTGTGAATCCTGTTTGCAGTAGTAAGCATTCAAGTCAAAGCATTCCAGTCAGCCACTCTGAATTATTCTGATCCAAATTATGAGGATTTTTAAAAACAAAGATAAAGTCAATGTTTGATAACATGGTATGATTTTGTAGATTTTGGGGGAGAAAAGTTGGAATTCTCTCTCCCCATTAGCAAGAGAAGGCTGGAGTAGATGACTGCTTGTTAAATTGGGTCAAATGAACACTATGGGTTTTCTGACCTCCCCTCGAGGGTGCCAGTGGGATGTGAGGGAGGGGGCACTCAAAAAAAGACACAACCTCTCACTCAACTTTTGCCCTGTCACAAGTGTCAACTTGGACAACTCCACTTTCAGCTGTTTTTGCTATCGTAAGATTTTGTTTGCAGAAAGATTTGAATCTGATTTTTTTTTTTTTTGAAAACTTGCAAACAAGTTGATCTCTTAGATGTTCTCTAGTTCTTATTTTCTGTGATTCTGTCAAGTCACTGGAAAGAGGGTATAGGATCAGAACTATAAACAAAATAGTTTAAATATGTCTTCATAATATACCTTCAGGCATTCGACAAGTTCAGACAGCAAGTGCAAAGGGAGCGTCATTGTGTTGTATTGTGCAACTCTGCTGAGGCTCTTGATTTACAAAGGCAATAGTACTCCTGGTTCACTGCAATTCTTTTTTTTTTTCTTGGGACGGAGTCTCGCCCTGTTGCCCAGGCTAGAGTGCATTGGTGCGATCTCGGCTCACTGTAACCTCTGCCTCCTGGGTTCAAGCGATTCACCTGCCTCAGCCTCCCGAGTAGCTGGGATTACAGGCATGCACCACCACGCCTGGCTAACTTTTTCCTATCTTTAGCAGAGACGGGGTTTCAACATGTTGGCCAGGCTGGTCTCGAACTCCTGACCTCGTGATCCGCCTGCCTCAGCCTCCCAAAGTGCTGGGATTACAGGCGTGAGCCACTGTACCTGGCCACTTCAGTACAATTCTTTAGGCAAAATGAAAGGTGCTCACATTTCATAATTTCCTGTGCCACTTAAGGTAACTTTAGGCTTTGAATAGCTAGACCTTGAAGACCTAACAATCAATGTAGCAGATGCTGTTGGTACTCACCTATCTTTTTGTCCTCACCATTCCTGCATATGACCATATATATATGTCTGGTGCTGGTGTCTTTGTGCTTAGTGTCTTTTTCTCTAAAAGTCTCACTGGGTCTGGACCCAGACCCATGAGAAAGGGGTACTGGCTGCCTGGGTGTCTCTGAGAAGGGAACATAATGAGACTGGTTCTTGCCGTAAGTACCTGTGACTCTGCCTGAGGGCTTTCTCTGACCATAGGAGCATGCTTAGTCTCTGCACAAAGAAGACTGGAGGTGCTAAGGAGTTAATGTCTCCAGGACTAGCTCTCCAGTAATGAAGGACAGGAGCTGGTGGATAAATACCCTAGCTTCATCATCCCTTCAGTGGGACAATTCTGAGGCATGTTCTACAGAGTCACTCAGAGGTCCCCAGGAGGGTTAAACCCTAATTGCCCATAGCAGTAACTTCATTAACTCACCCTGTATTGCCTTCCTTCCTTTCCTTGTCTCTGCTACTGGTTATTCTCGGTATCACCTCCAAAATAAACTACTCCCCAATAAACTACATCCCAAATAAACTACTTGGAAAAGAAAGGGAGAATGGCAGATAGGAGGCAGGACTAGATTGCAGCTCCCACTCAGACAGACAGAGCAGCATGTGAAGACACACATTGTGAACTTTTGCTCCAAAACTACTGCAGAAATACACGAGGAAAGCTGAGAGAATCCACAGATCTTCTAAGGGAAGTGGATTGTTCCTACAGGATACGGGAGACAGCTCAAATACTGTGAGTACTCAAGCTGTGAAAGTGGGAAAGGGGGATTGTTCGCCCCCAAACACACACCCTCACTGGGGAACCTGAAGGTCTAGATCACAGGAGAAGGATTCAACCTTAACTGAAGCTGAGTCAATTTAGAGAGCTGAGTGAAATACAGGGGTAGAGGAAGCAGTGGGAAAAGCCCTGTGGGCTCTCTGGGTCCCCAGGGAACCTATTTCTGACTTGTTTCACAGGGGTCCTTGGGAAGGGCTGCCAGAGGTACTGGGAAAAGACCACAGGGAGAAGGAAACCTCCAGCCGAACTTTGTAACAATTCCGACTGATTGCCAAGTCTCCTGGCCAGAACTCGGGGGAGGGCGTGAATCCAGTTTGCAGACTTGACAGGCAGGGAGGCGCAAAAGCCCTGCTTGCTTTCTCAGCTGGGAGGCTGGTAGCCTGGGGCAAGTTCTCAGCCCTGGTCGCCCACCGCCTGGAAACCAAATAAACTACTTGCATTCACATCCTTTTTTCAGGGTCTGCGTCTGGAGGGAATCCTAAGTATCAGCTCAGGTCTAGTCAGGAGACAGAAATCCCACCACTTATTATTATTATTTTGAGACAGAGTCTTACTCTGTCACCCAGGCTGGAGTGCAGTGGCATGATCTCAGCTTATTGAAACTTCTGCCTTCTGGGTTCAAGTGATTTCCAGCTAATTTTTGTATTTGTAGTAGAGATGGGGTCTCACCGTATCGGCCAGGCTGGTCTCAAATGACCTCAAGTGATCTGCCTGCCTCAGCCTCCTAAAGTGCTAGGATTACAGGCATGAGCCACTGTACCTGGCCCCCCACCACTTATTTTAACATAGAGAATTTACTGTAAAAATTGTTAATTAGGTGTAAAGTTGTCAACTTAGTATTTATATTAGTTTCTTGGGGCTGCCATAACAAAGTACCACAAACTGGATGGCTTAAATAATGAGAAATTTATTGTCTTACATCCTTGGAGGTCAGAAATCTAAGATCGAGGTGTTGGCAGCATTGGTTCTTTCTGAGGGCTATGAGGGAGAATCTGTTCCAAGTCTCTCTCTCTTAGTTTCTGGTAGCTTCAGGCTTTCCTTGGCTTGTAGATGGTCTTCTCCCTGTGTCTTCACATTGCCTTCTCTCTATATATGTTTGTCCCTCTGCCTCAATTTCCCCTTTTTGTAAGGACACCAGTCAAATTGAATTAGAGCCTATCCTAATGACCTAATCTTAACTCGATCATCTACAAAGACCTTATTTTCAAGTAAAGTCACATTCACAGGTACTGAGGGCTAGGACTTCAACATCTTTTTAGGGGACACAGTTCAACCAAAAAAATACTTAAAGAGGCAAAGAGAAAATTCTAACATATCATGTAGGTAGCAACTTTGGGAAACAGCTACCATCCCTATGACTGAAAAAACAAAGGGAGGAAGTTGAAATCATTAAAACTTAAAGACCTGGAGGAGGGACTACATGAGGCTGAGCTGCAGGTACTTGAGGAAGGGACACCAGCCAATTGACTGGTGCTGGTGTCTTTGTGCTGACAGAAGAGGTTTCATGGGGCCTGGACCCAGCTTCTGAGGAGGGGGTGCTGGCTGGCTGGGCGTCTCTGGGATGGGGGCATGATGAGACTGGTTCTATAAGTGTGGGAAAAGCTGCAAACTGGATTCAGCTGCTGCTACAGGTAGGGACTATCACTGCTGGAAGTGAGGTTGGGGTGACTCTCACAGAAGCAACAAGCAGATAGAAAATCCCAAGAAGAGGAAGTAAACCGGAAGGAGCATGTCTCTTTTTCCTCTTCTAATCTTGCATCTCTCTCTAGCGTTCCCTATAGGCAGTGCCTAACAGGGAGCAGTTAACAAAGCATAAATGTGGTTTGTATTTGTTTGCATCATAAAACAAAGTATAGAAGGGTGGATTTGGAGCTGAGAGAGAATAGCTTAACAACTGGCACAGCAACTTTTGACAATAAGGCAACTCAGAAAAGTTAAGATTTCTACCCCAAGGAAAGTAAAGATTAGGCCTAAGAACATTAACATGAATGCTTGATTAATGGCAATTAATGAGGCAATATGTGAGTGAGAAAGAAACACCTCATGTAGAGGTGTGGCTATAAAGTAATGTGATTGAATTTTTAACAACACGCTAGAACTTCAGCATACAAATGAGAGCCATTCTCTTCAAAGTAGTTTCATGGAAATTTTTTCAACTCATTCTTTCAATATGGCCATGGTTCAAAGAACCTTTGAAACTCCTACTTAGGGAGCCTGTGGCCTGAACTTTTGAATTTGTCTCTGTTGTCACTTGTTTGTCTTTGAGGATGAATTAACTTTTTGGAAATAACTTAATGTCATTCCAAGATAAACAAGGTAAATACAAGTTATATATTTAGTTTTGATTCTACTTTTTTTTGGACAGGTTGGGAAGAGGGATTTTGGAGGCGATGTGTCAAAATTAAGGTGTAATTTTTGTCTTAAGATGGTATCTGGTTGGTGGTTTCTGCTGCTATAATTCTTGTCAGTAAAATAATCATGAACACAGAAAAAGATGAAGGCTCATAATAACAAAGAAAATCAAGACTGACATTTTGTCGTTTGTCAACTCTGTAGAATTTCACTTAATTACAAGGGTGATATACTTGTTTGAAAAGTACAATTTGTGATCTGGTACTTTGCCATCAATTTCGGAAAACAGAATCTGCCAGTGTTATAAAGGAGGTTATTTCATGCTTCCTTCACTGTCTGTTCTGTGGCTCAGAATCATCAGGTATGGACCTACCAGAAAACATGGCAGCCATCCATTTGCTAGTGGGGAGATTTTATGAGACAGCCAGAGCATTCTTTCTTGTATATCTACTTTTATATTAGTATATCTCTTCTTATATTTAGTGGAGACCAAAAATCTTTCAGAAAACAATTAATAATACCTCATTTCAGTTGAAGAGACCAAAAGAACCCTTACGTGTATATAAGGGTTGCACTTTTGATTCAATCTATGTTGTCATTTGTCTTTTGGGGGTGAAGCAATTTTTTGGAAGCAACTTAATGTCATTATAGTTTTCCATGTTCTTTATTGACTTAGAGCATTACAAAAGCAAGCCATAGGGGTGGGAGAAAGTTCCAACTTAGTATATCAGAGTTGCCCAAAATGAATATCTTCTGGGCAGTGAAAATTGGATTGAGAGCAGTGAATATCAACACAATTGAACCCTCAGAAGGTGAACTGAGCAATATCCAAAGGAAAATGAGAACAACCAAAGTTGTCTTTTGTCAAGAACTGGGCCAGGCTAGATCTCTCTTTATTTTAGGAATGCACAAATAGAAAAGAGGTACATAGGAACCTATGAAAAAAATCTTGCAAAACAAGAGAAACACCACAGTGAAGACTCAGGAGAAAAATAGGACTGTGGAAATGATTTACTACTGAAACTAGTAGAAAATTATATCTTGTAGGTATGCAGTCTTAAATTAGTTCAGCCATTGTGGAAGACAATGTGGCAATTCCTCAAAGACCTAAAGACAGAAATACCATTCAACCCAGCAATCCCATTACTGGGTATATACCCAAAGGAATATAAATAATTCTATTATAAAGGTACATGCTTGCATACATTCATTGCAGCACTATTCACAATAGCAAAGATATGGAATCAGCCTAAATGCCCATCAATGATAGACTGGATAAAGAAAATGTGGTACATATATACCATGGAATACTATGCAACCATGAAAAAGAACAAGATCATGTCCTTTGCATGGACATGGATGGAGCCGGAGACCATTATCCTTAGCAAACTAACACAGGAACAGAAAACCAAATACCACATGTTCTCACTTATAAATGGAAACTAAATGAAGACAACACATGGACACATAGAGGGGAACAACACACACTGGGACCTATCAGAGGGTAGAGGGTAGTAGGAGGGAGAGGATCAGGAAAAACAGCCAATGAGTACTAGGCTTAGTACCTGGGTGGCAGAAAAATCTGTATAACAATCCCCCATGACACGAGTTTACCTTTATTACACACCTGCACTTGTACCTTTGAACTTGAAAGTTAAAAAAAGAAAATTATATCTTTAAGGCCAGAAGAAGATGTGACTTCTATAAAAGAGGATCAGAAAGCTTAGGGAAACTGTAGCAGAAATGAAGAAAATTATAAGAGAATAACAGAAAAACAATTGCGCTAAAGAAAAAAATTGAAAAAAGAAACCATAGAGAGCTAAAAATTCAATAGCAGAATCAAAAATCCTTTCTGGTGTTGGAGAAGAGCAGAACTGACACTAAAAATTGAAGTGGTAATGCAGAAAACAAACACATTTTTTTCCCCCAGAATGTATGGAACAAGAGAACAAAGTGAAAAGGCATGAGTAAGAACAATTATCAAACCTAAAAATTATAGATATACTAGAGAAAGAGATCAGAATGATTAGAATACAAGCAATAATCAGATATAATTGCAAAAAATGCTCATGAGTAGAAAAAGATCTGATTGTGCAGATTGAAAGAGTCTAGAATCTTCCAGACATGGAAAATAAAAAGAATTTCTCATGTAGACATATTTTATATCCTAAAGATTTAAACATTCTGTAAGTGTCTAGATATTTAATTAATTTGCATATAAAAGAAGAAAAAAATAAGGCTAACACTTGCATTTTCCACTAAAGCAAGTGCTAAAAGATTACAAAACAATGACTAAAATGTTTGTACAGAAAAATATTTGGTTCAAGTAGTCAATTTTCTTTTAGGAATGAAGGCAACATAAAGACATGAATAGTAGGGACTCAGAAAATAGTCCATCCATGTTACTTCTTGAAAAATACATTGAAGATATATTCCTTCTGTGTAAACATTTACTACATGGATTATACATATGTACACACACACACTTCCTGAAAGTGAAGATGAATTATTAAGATTATATGACTACCAACAAATAATAAAAGTTGGAAAATGGTATAGCAAGTGAGGGCAAGTTAAGTGGAAGAGCCAGAGGATATCATAATACCATTTTTAACTTGGAAGACTAAAGTACTAGGTTAAAGACTATTCTTTAAAGATTACATATTCTCTTTAATACAAACAAAGTTTATATTTTCTAAATGACCAAATGAAGTAAGCACAATGTGTAGAGCATATGTGGCTTTAAAGGAACAATGAGAACATGAAAAATGTCATAAAAGCAACAAAACATCAGTTATAACAATAAACATAAATTGCTAAAACTTCTTATTAAAATAGAAATACTCTGATTAGATTGTAATATAAAATATACCTATATATTGCAAAATAGCATACAAAAAGACACTAAATCTTAAAAAGAAAGAGATGGACAAAAATTTATCTTTTTTGCAAATACAAGCAAAAGGAAAGCAGAGGTGGCAATATTAATTTCAGGTGAAGTGGAATTCAAGACAAAAAGCATTATACAGAGCAAAGGTATAATAAACTGTATATGCTAAATTACTTAGTGTCACTATTATAAAGCAGAAACTGTTAGAAACTCATTGACAAATTCACATAAATCTAATAGCTTTGAGACTTTGATACAACCCTATTATTTATAAAAACAAAAGGATGTGTAGAATTTGAATAACATAATTAATAAAATTAATTTAATAAAAAATTGAACTTAATACCTTACAGAGAATATATTTTCTTTCTAATTAGCCACACCATAATTACAAAATTGATTTTATTATGTCTTAAGGAAAACTTCAAAAAGCGAAATTGTGCAGGCACTGCACTATGATCTGGGGATAAAATGATGGACAAGATAGACACAATTCTTGTCCTCATGGAGCTTATAGTCTGGTGAAGGAACATAGATAAGCAAACACTCAATCCACATAGTTATCCCACAATGCAGTGTAATACCCTATGGTATGAACAAGTTATTTTTGAGAAACTGAAAGAAGCTCAGTATTCCTGGAGCACAGGGTTTGAAGGGCTAACTGGTGAGAGATAAATTAGGAAGAGGTTAGCAGGGGCCCCTAACATACAGGACCTTTTAAGCCCAAGGAATCTGAAATTTATCTTAAATGCAATGGGGATCCATTAAAACATTTCAGGCAGAAGAGGTTTATAACTAGATTTTCATTTTGGGAAAATTACTGTGGTTGCAATATAGAGAATGGTTTGAAGAGGAGAAAATTGAAGTATAGTTTGCAGACAATTTTAATAATCTATTTGGAAGTATATCTTCTGAATCCAGGGGGATGGAAAAGGTGGGTGGATTTGGGAGATATATAAGAGACAGACATTACAGGACGTTGTAACTGATTAGACCTTGGGAGTGAGGGAGAGAGGAGTCACAGATGATGCCAAGCTTTCTGATTTGTACAACTGAGTGGATGGTAATGCCTTTCACTGAAGGGGGGATTCAGGAGGGGCAGGATTTAAGGAGCACATCACCAATTCTGTTCTGGATACATGCAGGTTGAGAGAATTGTGGGGCTTCCAAGTAGAATAACACCTAGACAATTGGATATATGGATGTGAAGCTTAGAAGAAAACTCTGGGCTACAGATACAGATTTGGAAACTGTCAGCATGTAGAGATGGTAATCAGAGCTATGGACATCCATGAGAGTGCCCTGGAAATAGATAAAGAGTGAAAATGGAACTTACTACTTGGTTATATCATAATAGCTGCTGAGGTGCCTCAGTTTACCTACCCAAATGAGCAGATTGAAGGAAATAGTAATTTCATATAGAGAGTGGACGCTTATTTACTAACTACACTAATGCTCTAAATTGTAAGGCTTTTTTTCTGGACAAGTGAGCCAAATCATTCCATCCCTAGAGACAGTCATATCCCTATTTCCTTCAGTGAAGAAAGTCTATTCTATGTGATCTACAGGAGGCTTCACTTTGAAAGCAACCAACTTCTTTGAGTTTTAATTCTTGGTTTTCAAGATGAAGTTCACTTTTCCACTTTTTGGTTCACTGCATGGTCCAAGATGATTTTATGAACCATTGCAAGGACAGTGGAACAGTCTTTCTGTAGAATTACTGAACTATATCAGTGTATTGTAAAACCATATAAAACAATATTCTTTTAACCCCAGCAAAACTCAAATACGTACCCATCTCGCCATTATTCTAATTTCCTCTACTCATAGGAGAATGCTGAATTCTCCACTGGAAATATTTGAGACAGAAACTCAGATACTGACTTGCTTCAAGGACTTCAAATAGCTATTTCTCATGTGTCAATAGATGCTCAAGGTTGTTGGTCTAGAAAGGAACAGGTATGTATATTCTTCAGAAGGGAAGCCAAGATTTTGTTCAATTCATCAGAGCCTACCAGACTAAAGTTGCCAGAATCAAAACACAATTTTGAAGAAGATCCCTGTTGCATTTATTAATTGTCAAAGAAAAAGTGAGATTTTTGATTAGAATATGTAAATATTTCATAATCTTTGGACTTTCATTGAAAAATAATAGCCTTTGGAGGTTGAGAAGGAATTGCGAGTGACTATAGAAAAGCATAGCCTCGCTTTTCTTAACTAATTTGTTTACTGAGAGAAATATGTGGAATAAGGATAAATCTGGATCATTAGGCAAATTGGCTATTTTCCTTTGTTTTTAATGAAAATTCAAATAAAGAAAGTTGGTTAAACAGAACAATGGACACCCATATACCATATACCTAGAATCACCAATTATTTATACTTTCTCATATTTTGTTCTCTTTCTCGCTCCCTCTTTCTCTGTATACATAAAATTTCCCCCAAACCATTTGAAAGTAAATTGTAGCCATTATGACTCTTCACCCCTAAATACTTCAGCATGTATTTCTTAAGAACATGGCTATAATGAGAATACATAATGAGATATCATTTTTACATCAAAGAAATTAATATTGTTATAATATCTGTTTTGAAATCTGTATTTAAAATATCCCCATTGTCCCCAGTAACAGCTTTTATCACTATTTTTTACAAATCCAGGATGCTTTCGAGCACTGCATATTGCACTTAACTATCGTATCTTTCATTTTTTTTAATCTAGAACAATTTTTGAAGTTATTTTCTGGGAAGGCCGAGGAGGGAACTTTTATGACAATGACAGTTTTGAAGTAGTCCAGACAAGTTGTTTTGTTGTCTCACAATTCAAATTTGTCCAACTATTTGCTTATGATTAGATTCAGTTACACATTGTTTGCAAGAATCGCTAGTGTATAGTGTTCAGTGCATCACTGCACTGAACATGTAGTGTTCAATTACATCGGGATGCATATTATCTCAGGCTTTCTCATCATTGCACTAAATTTGAGCAATTGGCTAAGGTAAGTGTTGAGTGGATTTCTCCATTGGACCTTTTCTCCTTTGTGCCTAGAAAGTGTTCTGTGGTCAGACGAGATCGGGCACGTTCAGGATGGTATGGAGAGGGAGAGTGTTAGGACAAATATCTAATGCATGTGGGGCTTAAAACCTAGATGACGGGTTGATAGGTGCAGCAAACCACCATGGCACATGTATGCCTATGTAACAAACCTGCACATTCTGTACTTGTATCCCGGAACTTAAAGTAAAATAAAAACAACAACAACAAAAAAAGAAAAACAGAAAGTGGTCTATGGTGAAGAAAGCAAGACTGTGTATACATATCTTGTTCTTCAACAAGCTTTTCACCAAAGTTTGAATCAATTATTACAGTGGTGGTTGCAAAATGATAACGTATTAGTCGTTTCTGGCGCTGCTATAAAGAAATACCTGAGACTGGGTAATTTATAAAGAAAAGAGGTTTAATTGACTCATGGTTCTGCAGGCTGTACAGGAAGCATGGTGGCTTCTCCTCCCAAGAAAGACTCAGGGAACTTTTTACACATGGTGTAAGGCAAAGAAGGAGAAGGGGTCTTACATGGCAGGAGCAGAAGGAAGAGAAAGAGGAAGAAGGTACTACACACTTTTAAATAACTAGATCTCATGAGAACTCAGAATTCACCTACTATCAAGAGAACAGCGTCAAGAGGGAAATCAGATCCCATGATCCAATCCCCTTCCACCAGGCCCCACCTCCAACATTGGGGAGTATAATTTGACATGACATTTGGGCGGAGACACAGATCCAAACCATATCAGATAATGTTCTAATTTCTATCATTTTCTTATGGTTGTTTGCTGGCATTCTTCTGAGAAAAAAGACTTTGCCTCCCTCCTCTTTTCTAGAGTATCACTGTAGACTTATGAATATTTCTTGTAAAAGTCAATGTGTTATAATGTATTACCATTATTATTTACTTTGATGTTCAAATTGACCCAAAGTTGTCCACTCCGGCCGTTTTTGTTTGAGAAGGAATACAGGTAGAAGTCAAGGGAATACAGTTACTCATACAGTAAAGAAGAGAATGATCAGAGATGAAATGCTGGAATATTAGGATGCATTTCA
This sequence comes from Colobus angolensis palliatus, assembly GCF_000951035.1. NCBI lineage: Eukaryota > Metazoa > Chordata > Mammalia > Primates > Cercopithecidae > Colobus > Colobus angolensis. Next base: position 6,908,833 of record NW_012111253.1, read on the forward strand.
ATCTCATTATGCCACAGGGCTTAGGAACATCTCTGTCTTGTCTCCTCTGAAAGCAACAAGGACTCTGGCTTCCACACTTCTCAGCTTTTCTAAGGAAGGGTTTTAATATCCTTGCTTACAGAGACTGCTGGCAACTACTTTCCTCCAAGGTCATTTGCTCCTGCCTCTAGGCCTGGTCTTGGTCCATCCGTCTAAGATAATACCTTGTCTTATCCTTATTTGCTGCTGTGACTGAGCATGGTGTGGTCTAATCTCAAGTTCTGTTTTTCTGCCTGCTACAGAGTTGATTTTGCTTACAAAAAAAAAAAAAAAGAAAGTATCTATACTAGTTAGGATATTGCTACAGCTGTTGTAACAGAGAAACCCAAACTAATAGTGGCTTAAACAAGATGGAAGTTTTAAATTTCCTTTTAATATAAAAATCTAGGTAGACCATTCAAGGCTGGTATGTTGGTTCCATAATCATCATGGACTCAAGCACCTTCTATCTTGTTTGTTTCTCCTCTACATTTAATTCATTGCTTCCAACTTAGGTCGAAGATGTTTGCTTCAGCTCTCACCATCATGCCAGCATTCTAGTATTAAATATGAATGAGTCAAGTGCAAGGTGAGGGCAGGACTCTGCTCTATAAGGGCACAACCTGAAAGTTGAACATACTACTTCCATTCACATTCCTTTGGCCAGAACTGGATAATTTATTATACCTAGCTGCAAAGGTGGTTGGGTAATGTATTCTGGGTGGTCATGTGCCATTGCCGTCACTATGAAAGTCAAGGAGAATGGACTTAGGAGGGCAACAAGCAGTCTCAGCCACAGCCTCTTGTTTAAATTCTCGGAAATAAATTCTCAGAAAATTTACACAGCAATAATTTTAACCATGCAAAAACCAGTGTCAGTTTTCAACTGAGCCTCACACCCTCCTGTACAAACCAGTATAGAAGGGATGCAAGAGGGAAAGTGTCAGACGGCATTGGTAGGTTTCTGACATGTTCTGTTTTCTTGCCATAGGGCTGTGTGTATGCCTAAAACCCACTAGAGGAATCTACTTGGAAAAATTAGGTCAAACACATCTGGGGATAGAATATCCATTAATATATAGTATCCCAACTTTAGAGATGTTTGATCCTAATTTCTTTAAGATTTTATAGCAGTTTGGGTTTCATAAACAGAAACTGCTGAGTCACAGTGCAGGCAACCCAGACTATCTTGCCATAAATCTTTTTTTTTTTTTTTTTTGAGCTGGAAAAATAAGTGGGTGGGAGCTTAATTAGTGTACACTATGTAGGAATGAGTCATGATCAGTTAAAAACCTTTTCTTTTTTCTTGGCCACACCTACCTAATATTCAGGCTGATGTAGGCATGAGCACATCACTCCAAGCAAAATGTCTGGGCAGCCACCTTCTTCTATCCCCGATTCCCCATCTTCCTTATAATAATTAAAAAGACATTTACTTCCCTTTATTCTTTTCTTTCTTTCCAACCTACCACTGCTTTATTGGAAAGCATTAGAATTGGAGTAGGTGGTTGGAACAGTGAAGATAAGTTGTTAGATGGTAGAAATAAAGCCTCATGACAGTTCTCAGGATTGATGGCATTAATAGTAACAAATATCATGTGCCTCACTCTTAATTGCCAGTGGTCTTGTTTAGCAATTCATCATCCCTACTGGGAAAGGAACACTTGTGATACTACTAAAAGGCAGTTGGGTGGAGAGAACCTATGTTGTCTTTCAGTAAATGTCTGAGAAGGCCAAGGACTTTACAGATTAAAATTCTTTGTACAAGTTAAGTTCAATAAAAAAACTAACATTGATAAAGATTTTGTTCAACATATTATTTCCTAGAATAGTGAATTTTAATCAGAAGCAGTAATTATGAAATGAGTCAACTTAAAAAAAGAACTTAGTATGAATATATCAAATTTTCTACATCTAAGGGATGGTTTCCTTCAAAGAAAGATGGAGTTCTAGTCAGTGAAATAATTGGTTTAGGTTTAAAAATCTACAATGACCCCTAGACCTTTGCACTCAGGCTGTGTACTTAATGAATGCAGCCCTCAAACTTAGATTTCAGGGACTGTCTTGTGACTAAATATCTAGCTAAATTAACAGCAACCTGAGTAAGTCTGTAATGACGTAGTGAGCCAGCCTAAAAAGAAAGAAAACTCACAGTATGGTTCCAACACCACAGGGCAGGTATGTGCCAGATAATTTCTGGTTGGACATGTGGTTATTACAGGGAGAGAACTCTGTTTGGTCAGAAACATGGAAGTAGAAAACGTGGACATGTATTCATTCAATTGTCCTTTCATCTAACATTTATTGAGCTCCTATTGGCAGTCAGACATTGTGTTAGGCTGTGGGGATAGATCAAAACCCTTTTCAGTCCAGCCAGGGGAAACAGACATATAATCACATACATCACATGTGATAAATGTTGGGCCAGTGCTTCTTAAATGTTAATATGCATAAGAATCACCTGGAGAGCTTGATGAAACACATGTCCAGATGGAAGCACATGAAGGACATGGTAGGTACATGAAGAGGGAGTCATCTGTTTTATCTGAAGGCAGTGCTTGAAGGGAGTCTCAAAAAATAAAATATGTAGATATTCATCAGGCAAAAAAGGGGAAGTGGATAGAATTCAGAAACACAATTTGCTGTGTTCGGTGCACAATGTGTGACAGATAAGAATGTAGAGATAGGTATGGGTCACATCATGGGTCTTAAGTGCCATGCTGAGGAGTTGAAATTTTATCCTGTGTGCAATGGAGAGCCACTGATAGTTTTAAGCAAGGGAATAAGCCATGCAAGTATTTAGTGAAAAATATTCCCATGAGATGAAACATTAAGGGTTAAGACTTTGAAGTTGAAGTATCTTTGGCCTGTTTATGGGCAAGAAAGGAGGCCAGTGTAGGTGGAATACAACGAGTGAGGAAGGCAATACTAGGTGATGAGGTCAGAGAAGTTATCAAGGGGCCAGATCATGTAGGGCCGTAGGGATCATGGTAAGAACATTGGATTTTATTTTAAGCCTGTTGGACATGGGTATGACATAATATGACTTAGGTCTGAAAGTATCATTCTGGCTACCATATGCACTGTAAAAGGGCAATACTGGAGGCAAGACAGCAGTTAGGAGACCACTGTAGGAGTCTAGGGCAGAGTTGATGGTGGCTTGGACCAGGGGATTTTGACAAATTCATATATTCACATATCCACCACCAAAGTCATGGTATAAAACAGTTTCACATTCTAAACATTGCCTCATACTGCCTCTTTGTAGTCACACTAGTCCCTCAAGCCCAATAGCTGGTAACCACTGACGTGTTTTCTGCCCCTATGGGCAGAAATTCTTTTCCAGAATTTTACATAAATGGAATCATATGGTTTGTAGACTTTTGTGTCTGGCTTCTTTCTCTAAGCAAAATGCATTTGACATTCGTCTATGATGTATGAATCAAAGTTTATTTATTTTATTAATAACTGCTGAGTAGAATTCCACTGTATAGATGCACCTCAGTTTGTTTTTCTATTCACCAACTGAAGGACATTTGGGTTGTTTCCAGTTTTGGGTGATTACAAATAAAGTGTCTATAAATATTTGTGCACAGTCTTTTGTATGAACATAAGTTCTCAGTTTTTGGTAAATATCTGGGAATATGATTGGTATATGTGGTAAGTGCATGTTCAACTTTATAGAAACTGCCAAACTGCTTTCCATCGCAGCTGTATCATTTTGCATTCCTGCCAGCAATGCAAGAGAGTTCCAGTTGCTCTGTAACCTTGTCAGTATTGAATATTGTTGGTACTTTTTACTTTAGTCATTCTCTTAGATATGAAGTGGCATCTCATTGTGATTTTAATTTGTATTTTCCTAACAACTAATGATGTTGAGCCAAGTAGAGCCAGATTTACTGATGTGATGGATGTGGAATGTGAAAGAGAGTGAGGAGTTAAGGATGATTTCAAGGACTTTGGCCTGAGCGAAATAACAGTGAAAGAGGTGGATAGAATTTAGAAACAGGGTTAAATGTGACATGATCTCAGTGGTTCTGGAAAAACTCAGGAATAGTCATTAGGAAAGAGAAAATGGGTGCTGTTATTGGGCAAAGGAAAAGTGATAGCTTACTTCTATCCCACATGCCCATCAAGAACTGTGAATAAGATTTATTAAGAGCAAATAGAACTGAAGATGATTAAAGAACTTTTATGGGTGGTGTGTGGGTGGAAAATGAAAGGTGTTACCCTCAAGGAAAGACATGTCAGTCGGGGAAAAGCAGGTTCCTGTTAACATCACAGGGATGTGATTCACTATGAAAACCTGAAACCGGTTTTATAGCCTGGGTGGGTGGTGGCTGGGGCACGGTTGTTTTAACTGACACAGAGTAGGCAGAAGGTGACCGTTTGGATAATGGAACCTGGTACCTGAGTATAATGGACCATGGCGTCATCTTGAATAAGCAAATCTAAGGAAACAGTTACACTGGCCTATACCAAGCAGAATCACAGGAAAGCTGACAAAGTAAAGAGGATTGCCAGAAATATTATGCCCTGTTTTCTTCTTCTGGCTTCTCAGAGGGACCCAGGCTAATTATTCATGGTTGGATTGTCAGTCATCTCTGCTTCAGATATTGGTGATGGTCATTTAAGAAACAACAAAAGAGAGATTATCTGGAATCCCCTGACTGGTGCCGTGGTGACAGGTTCCACTAAAAGAAGACACAGAGAGTTTTTCTCGCCATGTTTCTGGGATGCTTCATTGCCCAGTTTCTAATTCTACTTTGACTTTTCCCTCCTTTCAGCTTTCTACCTTTATTTCTACTTATTGTTTTACCAATGAAAATAGCTTTTAAAAAATTGTTGCTTTTCAAAAAATTCAAACTATTTAGGAAAACAGGTATGGAAGAAAGTAAAAGTTTTCTGAAATCTCACCATCCCAAGATCCTCACCATTAGTGTTTTGGGAGACTATCCTTTCACGTTGATGCATGCATATTTATATGAGTACTTTTACTTAAAAGAGAAAATATGATGCATACTATCTTTTAAATTGCGGATAACTTTTTTTGAAAATGATTTTTCTTTTTAAAAAATTTAAATTTTTTTATTTTTAATTTTTGTGGGTACATAGTAAGTGTATATATTTATGGGGGTACATGAAATGTTTTGATACAGACATGCATTGAAAACATGAATTTTCTTTAATTTTTTATTGATACTTTAACCTCCCACCATCACCTCCACTAACCTGTATAAATGACTTGGTGTTTATTTTTCCAGACCTTTTCTCAAGATCGTAGAATTTCTCACACACACACACACACACACGCGCGCGTGCACACATACACAGAGTTAAGAATCATTTAACAGAAACAGGATCTAGATATGTAAGCACTATACTTCAATACAATGAAAGCCATATATCACAAGCACACAGCTAACATCATACTCAATGGTAAAACGTTGAAAGCCTTTCCAATAAGAGCAAGAACAAGACAAGGATGCTCACTTTTGCCACTTCTATTCAACATAACATTTGAAGTCCTAGCCAGAACAATTAGGCAAGGAAAATAAATAAAAGGCATCCGAATTGAAAGGTAAGAAGTTAAATTGTCTCTCTCTGCAGACAACATGATCTTCCATATAGAAAATCCTAAAGACTCCACTACAAATTGTTAGAACTGACAAATGAATTCAGTAAAGTTGCAGGGTACAAAATCAACATACAAAAATCAGTAGCATTTCTATACACTAACAACAAATTGAGAAAGAAATCAAGAAAACAATCTATTTACAGTAGTATAAAAAAATAGTTAGGAATGCATTTAACCATGGAGGTGAAAGATCTGTACACTGAAAACTATAAAACATTGATAAAAGAAATTGAAGGAGACACAAAAAAATGGAAAGATACCCCATGTTCATGGATTAGAAGAATTAATATTGTTAAAATGTCTATACTACCCAAAGTGGTCTACAGATCCCATGCAATTCCTAACAAAATTCCAACGACATTTTTTACAGAAATAGAAAAAACAATCCTAAAATTTGTGTGGAACCACAAGAGACCATGAATAGCCATAGCAATCTTGAGCAAAAAGAACAAAGCTGGAGGCAGCTGAGTGCGTTGGCTCATGCCTGTAATCTCAGCACTTTGGGAGACTGAGGCAGGCGGATCACGAGGTCAAAGGTTCGAGACCAGCCTGACCAACATGGTGAAGCCCTGTCTCTACTAAAAATACAAAAATTAGCTGGGTGTGGTGGTGTGTGCTTGTAATCCCAGCTACTCAGGAGGCTGAGGCAGAAGAATTGCTTGAACCCGGGAGGCGGAGGTTACAGTGAGTCGAGATCACGCTACTGCACTCCAGCCTGAGTGACAGAGTAAGACTCTGTCAAAAAAAAAAAAAAAAAAAAAAAGAGCACAGGCAACAAAAGCATGAGTAAACAAGTGAGATTGTTTCAAACTAAAAAGCTGCACAGCAAAGGAAACAGTCAACAGAGTAAAGAGACAACCTGTGGAATGGGGGAAAATCTTTGCAAGTCATACATCTGATAAGGGGTTAATATGCAAAATATGTAATGAACTCAACTCAATAGTAAGAAAATATATAGTCTGATTAAAAAAATGAACAAAGGGCCTGAATAAACATTTCTGAAGAGAAGATATACAAGTGGCCAACAGATATATAAAAATATGCTCAACATCAGTAATCATTAGGGAAATGCAAATTAAAGCCACAGTGAGATATTACTGCAAAGCTGTTAGAATGGCTATTATCAAAAAGATGAAAGATAAGAAGTGTTGGTGAGGATGTGGAGAAAAGAGAACACTTGTATACTGTTGGTGGAATTTAAATTAGTACAGCAATTATGAAAAAATTATATGGAGGCTCTTCAAAAACTTAAAAACAGAACTACAACATGATCCAGTTATCCCACTACTAGGTATATATCCAAAGGAAATGAAATCAGTATATCAAAAACAGATCTGCCCTCCTGTATTCATTGCAGCATTATTCACAATAGCTAAGCTATGGAACCAATCTAAGTTCCATCAACAAATGAATGAAGAAAATGCGGTATTCTATACAATGAAATACTATTCAGTTCTAAAAAATCTGTAATTTATAGCAACATGGATGAACCTGGAGGAAATTATGCTAAGTGAAATAAGCTAGACACAGAAGGACAAATACTGCATGGTCTCACTTACATGTGGAAACAAAAAAAGGTGAAACCTATAGAAGCAAAGAGTAAAACAGTAGTTACAAGAGGCTGGGGGAGTGGGAAATGTTGGTCAAAGGGTACAAAGTTTCAGTTAGAATGGACAAGTTCTGGAGATCTTCTGTGATCTATTGTACAGCATGATGACTACTATAGTTAATAATAATGTATTACATATTCGAAATTGCTAATAGTAAATTTTAAATGTTCTCACCACAAAAATGGTATGTGAGGTGATGAATATGTTAATTAGCTTGATTTACTCATCCCACAATGTATACATATATCAAAATCTCACATTGTACATCATAAATATATGATTTTTATTCATCAATTTTAAAATAAATTAATTAAAATGGAAAAACCCAAATCCCAGAATCTTTGTAATGTATCTTCCTTTTCTCATTGTACATTGTTTTTTTTTTCTCATTCTTTTCTATATCTGCCTAATATTCCATTCTCCAACTAGTTTGCATTGATTTTTATTTTCATGGGTTTTTTTGGGACTACTTACATTGCTGCAATAAACGCCTTTGGATATATTCCATATACATGGGAGATTTGTTTCTCAATTGGTGTTTTTATTTCTACGCGTTAGAGTTCAAGGAGTAGGATTTCTGAGTTGAAAAGTACATGTAATTACAGTTTTAATAAATATTGCCAAATTACTTTGTAAAAAATTATTCATGGTATCTTATTATATTTTTAATGTCTTTTGGATCTGTAATGATGTCCTCTTTTTCATTCCCCATGTTGGTAATTGATAATTCTGTTCTCTTTATTTCTTGATCAGTTTTGCTAGGAGTTTATTGGTTATATTCATCTTTTTAGGAAATATTTTTTGGCTGTGGTAATTTTCTTTCTTGCACAATTGTTTTTTATACTATGGTACTCTACTCTTATCTTTATGATTTATTTCCTTCTTTCTTTGGGTTTGATTTCCTGCTTTTTTCTTAGCTTTCTGTAATGGAAATTTAGATGACTTATTATTCAGCCTTGTTTATTTTCTAGTTTATGCGTTTATGGTTACATGTTTCTCTCTAAGCACTGTATTCTATAGGCTTTTGATATGTTGTATCTTCATTACCATATGGTTCATATATTTTCTAATATCCCTTGTAATTTCTTCTTTGTCCCATGGATTATTCAGAAGCATCCTGATTAATTCTAACACATTTGAGGATTTTATTTCAAGTTTAATTCACCTGTTTAGGTAATTCAATTTATGTCTGATTTTAACCATTTGAAATTTGTTGAGACTTGACTAATGGCTCTACCTTATGTTCAATTTTGGCAAAAGTTCCATATTCACTTGAAAAGAATGTTTATTCTGCAGTTTATTGCAGTGTTCTATATATGTCTATTAGGGCAAGTTTTTTAGTCCTGTTGTTCAATTCTTCTACATTCTTAATGATATCATTAGTTACTAAAAAAGAGATATATTAAAATTTCCAAATATTATTTCTGATTTCCCTATAATTTTCGTCTAAGTTTTGCCAATTTTGCTATACGTATTTTATTAGTCACATACAAATCTAGGATTGTTATAGCTTCCTGTTGAATTGAATGCTTTATTATTATAAAATATCATTCTTTATCTCAAATAATGTTTCTTGCTTTAAATAATACTCTATTTAATAGTATAGTTGTACCAGTTTTCCTTTGGTTAGTATTTTTTCTTCCTTTTAGTTTCTTACTTTCTGTGTCATTATATATAAAGTATGTCTCTTGTGAACAGCGTATAGATGATTTAAAAATTCCAGTCTGATAAATTTGTCTTTTATTTTCTATTTTACTTTTTTGGTTATTATTTTTAATTGATACATAATCATTGTATATATTTTGGAGATACAGTGTAATATTTCAATACATGTATATAATATGTAATGATCAAATCAGGGTAATTAGGATAGCCATTACCTCAAACATTTATCTTTTCTTTGTATTGGGAACATTTAAAAACCTCTCTTCCAGCTGTTTGGAAATATGCAGTAAATTATTAACTATAGTCACCCTACCAAACTATCAAACACTAGCTTTTATTTCTTCTATCTAATTGCATTTTTGTACCTATTAATCAACCTCTTTTCATCCTCCCTCTCCCCTGTCTTTCCCAGTCTCTGGTAAGCACTAATCTACTCTGTAGCTTTATGAGATCCACTTTTTTAGCTTTTGCATATGAATGAGAAGATGCAGTATCTGTCTTTCTGTGCCTAGCTTATCTCACCTAACACAATGTTCTCCAGACTCATCCGTATTGACATGAATAACAGAATTTCATTCCCTTCTATGACTAAATAATGTTCCATTGTGTATATATACCACATTTTCTTTATTCACTCATCTACTGATGGAAACTTTGGTTGATTACATATATTGAATTGTGAATAGTGCTGCAATAAACATGGGAGTGCATATATCTATTGGACATAGGGACTTCCTTTCCTTATGATATATACCCAGCAGTGGGATTGCTGGATCATATGGTAGTTCTATTGTTAGTTTTCTGAAGAATTTTTATATTGTTTTCCATAATGGTTGTACTAGTTTACATTCCTACCAACAGTATATAAGAATTCCTCACCAGCATTTATTTTATGTCTTTTTTTATAATAACCATTTTAACTGGAGTGAGATGATATCTCTTTATGGGTTTTATTTGCATTTCCCTGATGATTAGTTATCTGACCTTTTTTTTTTTTTACATTTATTCCAGCCATTTAGGCACCGAGATCATACACTAGGTTAAGAACAGTTTTCAATATATGGTGCTGGGAACACTGGATGTACACATGCAGAAGAATAAAATTAGAACTCTATCCCTCACCATGTACAAAAATCAGCCCCAGATGGATTAAAGACTTAAATGTAAGACCTGAAACTCTGAAGCTAATAGAAGAAAACCTAGGGGAAATGCTTCAGTACGTTGGTCTGGGAAAAGATTTTATGGATAGGACCTCAAAAGCACAGGCAACAAAAGCAAAAATAGACAAATAGATTATATCAAATTGAAAAGCTTCTGCATAGCAAAAGAAACAATCAACAGAGTGAAGAGACAACCTACATAATGGGAGGGACTATTTTCAAACTATACATCTGACAGGGGGTTTATAACTGAAGTGTATAAGGAACTGAAACAACTCACTAGCAAAAAACCCAAATAATCTGATTTAAAACTGAGTAAAAGATGTGAATAAACATTTTTCAAAAGAAGATGTACAAATAGCCAACAGGTACATGAAAAAATGCTCAATACTACTAATCATCAGGGAAATGCAAATCAAAACTAAAATGAGATGTCATCTCACCCCAGTTAAAAGAACTTTTATCAAAAAGACAAAAATAATGGATGCTGGTAAGAATGCAGATTAAGGTGCAGAACCCTTGTACACTGTCGGTGGGAATATAAATTAGTACAACCACTATGGCAAACAGCAATGAGATTAATCAAAAAACTAAAAATAGAACTACTATGTGATCCAGCAATCTCACTGCTAGGTGTATATCTAAAAGAAAGGAAATTAGTATATCAAAGAAATATCTGCACTCCTATGTTTATTGCAGCACTATTCATAATAGTCAAGATGTGGAATCAACCTAAGTGTTTATAAACGACGAATGAACAAAGAAAATGTGATATATAGACACAATGGAATATTATTCAGCCATAAAAAAGAATGGAATTCTATCCTTTGTGGCAACATAAATGAACTGGGAATACATTAGTGAAATAATCCAGGCACAGAAAGGCAAATATCACATGTTCTCACTCATATGTGGGAGCTAAATAAGTGGATCTCATTGAGATAGGGAGTAGATTGGTGGTTACCAGAGGCTGGGAAGAGTAGGGGAAGAGGAGGTTGAAGAGAGGTTGATTAATAGGTACAAAAATACTGTTAGATAAAGGAATAAAATCTAGTGTTTGATAGTTCAGTAGGGTGACTATAGTTAACGATCATTTACTGTGTATTTCAAAATAGCTAGAAGAATTAGAATGTTCCCAATGCAAAGATGAATGTTTGAGGTGATGCATATCCCAATTACATTGATTTGATCATTACATATTGTATGCATGTATCAAAACATCACATGTACCCCCAAATATGTACAACTATTATGCATCAATCAAAACAAAACAAAACAAAACAGCCTCATTTAAAAGTGAGCAAATGATTTGAATAGACATTCTCAGAAGAAGATAATTGAATGATAACTGTGTTTTGAGTATTTAGTTCATTCAGTTTTAATGTAATTAATGATAGAGTTGATTTTGTCTACTATTTTACTTATATATTTGTCTAATCTGTTCTTGTTTCCTTTTTCTTCCTTTATTTCCTTCTCATACACTATTGAATTATTTCTTATTATTTCATCTTCTGTTAGCTTATTAGTTATATAGTTTACAATTTTATTTTAGTAGTTCCACTTCCAGTATGATAGTGCGACAAGCTCTGTCATACTGTGCTGGTTCAGTGGCCCTATGGACACACAGCAAATGACTAAACATATATTTAAGAAAATCTTCTAAAACCTGGTAAGAATTGCAAGAGTGTTTGGTATTTGAACCAATATCTGTGCCATCCTTCCCCTTCCCACTTTGATGAGATGGAAGCTCCATTCTAGACTGGTAAACCAAGAATGTAAGGCTCTCTCTCCCTAGCTCCTAGATAAAAGGCTAGCTTCCAAGGAGAGGCAGAATGTTAACATTTCTCATCTTGCTTGTAGCTACCTGTTGCTGAGACTAAGTTTTGTATGAGTGGGGCTGAGAGACTCATATAAAAGTCTCTCATATGACTTTCTGCTCCTTCTGCCCAGCACTACTTGTGAGATGAAGGCTCTACCTTGGGCATGGTGCTGCTTCGAATACTGGGGTCCAGAATGCCCTTGCACCCAGCCCGTGGGGCAGGGGCTCCATGCTGAATGCTCTCTCCTCCCCCATCCATTTAGTGCTCAGCTTCTAAAACAGTGGTGTCACTGGAAAAGAAGCATGCTCTCTGTGTACTCAGTGCTAGAACCTTGGCTCAAAGGTTTGAGCTGGGGAGAGAAAGCAGACTGTAGAACATAGAGCTACAAATCTCTACTCCCAAAAACTAATTTTATTTGCAACAGACCTGGAGCAATTCAAGCCTAAGAAGCTCACAGAAACAGTGGAAATGGTAGTGAAAGGCAACTGTAAAAAGATTGATTTATTTATTAGACATATAGGCCATATTGTAAGTCGACTAGTTTGCTAGAGAGAAACAGGAAAGAGACAGTTGGGGAGACCTCCTGGGGTCAGAATAAATTTCAAACCCTGACCTCAGGAACTATCTCTTCAAAGGAGCTAGAACTGCAATTAATGGAGCTTAAAAATGTGGTGTGGTCAGAAAATGAGTTAGTCAAAGAGAGCTGTGGAATACCACTGTCATCCTAGAGTGACTCTGGGCATATCCAAGGCTGTATCCCTGAGGAGCAACCTCAGAGATTTCACACTACAGGGGAGACAGAAATAGAGTTCCTTAAAACAAGCCATTCACTAAACTAGTAAACAAGCAAATAACAATGACCAGACCCAGACAGGGAGAATGAGTACCCAGAATTGCTCCAATATATTATTTAAAATGCTTGATTTTCAACAAAAATTATGAGATATGCAGAGAAACAAGAAAGTATGGTCCCTACACCAGAAAAAAAAAAAAAAAAAAAAAAGCAGGCAGCTGAAGTGTTTGTGTAAGTGACCAGGTGTCAGAATTAACAAAGATTTCAAAATGGCCATTATAAATATGTTCAAAAAACTAAGGGAAACCATTATTAAACAAGTAAAATAATGTATAATGACAATGTCACATCAAGTAGAGAAAATGATAAAGAGAAATAAAAAATAGAAATTCTGGAATTGAAAAGTACAGTAATTTAAATGAAAAATTTGCTCGAGGGGCTCATAATGTATTAGTACTGGCAGAGGAAAGAATCAGCAAACTGAAAGATAGATTGAAAGAGATTATGCAATCTAAACAACTGAGAAGAAATAATGATGATAAATGGAGTCTTAGAGAAATGTGGAGCACTGTTAAGCACGCTGCCAGTGAATGGATTAAATAATCCAATAAGAAAGGCAGTGATTTTCAGACTGGGTAGGAAAACAATATCCAATCATATGCTGTCTATAGGAGAAACACTTTGGATGCAAATATACAAATAAATCAAAAGTAAAGGTATGGAAAAAGATATATCATGCAAACAATAACCAGAAGAAAGCTGGAGAAACTGTACTAACATGAGAAAACATAGACCCTAAGAGAAAGAATATTACTAGAGATAAATAGGAACATTTTGTAATAATGAAAGGGTCAACCATCAGGAAGATATAAGAATGATAAACATATGTATATCTAATGGCAAAACACCAAAATACATAAAGTAGGAACTGACAGATATAAAGGGAAAAAACCAAACAAGCTGGCAATTCTACAGTAATAGTGCCTTCAATGAATGGAAAGAACGACCAGGAAGAAAATGAGCAAGCAAATAGAAGAACTGAAAAACACTACAAACCATCTAGACCTAACAAACATCCCTGCATCTAATGCAGGAGAATAAACATTCTTCTCAAGAGCAGATGGAGCATTCTCTAGGATAGACCATATATTACATACATTGACTGAATACATTTAAAGTGGCAGAAAAATACAAAGTATGTTTTCTAACCATAATGGAACAAAATTGGAAATCAGTAACAGAAAGAAATTTTGGAAACTCACAAATGTGGAAATTAGTATATACTCCTAAACAACCAATAGATCAAAGAAGAAATAAAAAATGAAACTAGAAATACTTTGAGATGAATAAAAATGAAGACACAAGATGCTAAAATCCTTGGGATGCAGCTAAAGCAGTGCTAGTGGGAAATTTATACCTGTAAATGCCTATATTAAAAGGAAGAAAATGTCAAATCAATAACCTAACCTTCCACCTTAAGAAATTGGAAAAAGCAGAGCAAAGGCAGCAGAAGGCAAGAAATAATAAACATTAGAAAGGAAATTAATGATACAGAGACTAAAATGATATAGAGACTACATAACAGAGAAAATGATTTTTGACAAAGGTACAAAGACCATTTAATGGGAAAGAAGAGTGTTTTCAACAAATGATGCTGGAACAACTGGTTGAAAAAGAATATAGTTAGACCCTTATCTTCATACCATATACAATTATTACCTCAAAATGGATCAAAGACCTTAAAGTGAGAGCTCAAGCTATAAAATTCCTGGAAGAAAACATAGGGGTAATTCTGCAAAAGTACAAAAAAAATAGGTAAATTGGATTTTATCAGAATAAAAAACTGCTATGCCTCAAAGATCACTATCAAGAAAAAGAATAAATATCTCATAGAATGGAAGAAAATATCCACAAATTATATATTTGATAAGGGATTTGTTTTTAGAAAGTGTGGTAATCTCCCCCTCTTACCTGCAGGGGATATATTTCAAGACCCTCAGTGGATGCCTGAAACCACAGATAGTACTGAATTCTATATGTACTATGTTATTTTTAAAATCTAGTAACTGAGATGGCTACTAAGTGACGTTGGTTAGTATACACAGCATTGATATGCTGGATAAAGGGATGTTTCACATTCTGGGTGGGATGGAGGAAGACTTCATGCAACTCAGAACGGAATGCAACTTAAAATGTAGATTATGTCTGGAATTTTCCATTTAATACTTTTCAACTGCAATTAACCATGGGTAACTGAAACTGTGGAAAGTGAAACTGCAAATAAAGGGGAAACTAGTCTATAAAGAACAATTATAATTCAATAATAAAAAACATAATTAAAAATGGGCAAATTATCTAAATAGATATTTCTGTAAAAAAGAAGATATATAAATGGCTAATAAACACATGAAGAAATGCTCAACCTCATTGGTTATCAGGGAAATGCAAATCAAAGCCACGTGGTGAGATACCTCTTCATACCCACTGTATGACTATAATTAAAAAGCAAGCTAATAACACGTGTTAGTGAGGATGTAGAGAATTTGAAACTCTCATACACTGCTTGTGGGAATGCAAAATGGTGCCACCACTTTTGAAAACAGTCTGGGAACTGGGTGGAGCTCACAGCAGCTCAAGGAAACCTGCCTGTCTCTGTAGACTCCACCTCTGGGGACAGGGCACAGCTAAATAACAACAACAAAAAGCAGCAGCAACCTGTGCAGATGCAAACGACTCTGTCTGACAGCTTTGAAGAGAGCAGTGGATCTCCCAACATGGAGGTTGAGATTGAGATCTGAGAACGGACAGACTGCCTGCTCAAGTGGGTCCCTGACCCCTGAGTAGCCTAACTGGGAGACATCCCCCACTAGGGGCAGTCTGACACCCCACACCTCACA
>NW_012111253.1:6929368-6967590 GCF_000951035.1 Colobus angolensis palliatus
AAAAAAAAAAAAGGAAACAGTCTGACAGTTTCTCAAATGGTTAAACATAGCGTTAACCTATGATTCAGGAATTCTACTCCTAGGTATATACACACAGGAAATGGAAACATATGTCAATGCAAAAACATATTCATGAGCAACATTATTTATAATAGCCAAAAGGTGGAAAGTACTCATTTTTTTTCAACCAAACACAGGATTAAAAAATGTGATATATCCTTAGACTGTAATATTATTTAGCCATAAAAGGGAATGAAGTACTGGTATATGCTGCAACATGGATAAACCTTGAATATATTATGCTAAGTGAAACAGACCAGTCACTAAAGTTGTATAATTCCATTTGTAAGAAACATCATGGATAGCAAATCTGCTTAGAGCTGACTGGGATGGGGAGATTGGGCAATAGCTAAAGAGTACAGGGTTTTGGTTCTTTTTTTGAGGTGACAAAAATGCTTAAAATTGAATGTAGTGATGGTTGCCCATATCTGTGAATATACAAAAAGCCACTGAACTGTGCACTTTACGTGCATGAATTGCATGGTATGTGAACTATATCTTAATGAAGCTGGTATAAAATTTTTATTTTAGTGCCCATTCTACAGATTATAACATGCTTAATCAACATGTTGCAGTTTAGTTTAAATGAATACTTTTATCATTTCTTGAGCAACCTAATAACTTCATAACCTTTTTTTGAGACAGGGTCTCACTCAGTCGCCAGGCTGTATTGCAGTGGTGTGATCACAGCTCACTGCACCTTTGACCTCTTGGGCTTAAGTGGTCTTCCCACCTCAGCCTCCTGACTAGCTAGGACTACAAGTGCACACCACCATGCCTGTCTAATTTTTGTAGATGCAGGATCTCACTATATTGTCCAGGCTGGTCTCAAACTCCTGGATTCAAGCAATCCATCTGCTTCAGCCTCTCAAAGTGCTGGGATTACAGGTGTAAGCCATTTCGCCTGGTTCTTTCTAACTCAAGTCCATTTGTTCTCCTTCACATTTTTGTGTTACTGATGTCAATATTTACTTCTTCATATATTTAAAATTTTACAATGATATATTAAAGTTATAATTTTAAACCCTAAGGAAAGTACACATTTAGATTTAGTCACATATTTATTCTTCCCAGTGCTTTTAATTTCTTCTTGAATTATTCTATCTGAGATTATTCTCCTTCCATCTGAAAAACTCCCTTTTGTATTTCTTTTGGTGGAGGTTTGCTGGAATTGTCTTAGTTTTATTTGTTAGAACATTTAGTTTTTGAAATAGTTTCACTGACTGTAGCATTCTATGTTGGCACTTTTCTCTTAAAGCATTTAAAGATGTAATTCCGTTGTCTTCTGGATTCTACAGTTTCTTCGGAAAAGACAGTTGTTGGTATTATTAATATTTTGATGGTTATATGTCATTTTTCCCCTCTGGAAGCTTTAAATGTCTTCTATTTGTGTTGAGTTTTTAGGAAGCTTATTATAAAGCATCCTGTTAGGAGTCTCTTGAATTGATATTGTTATTATTAATTTTTTCTTTTCAGTTTTGGGAAATCTTAGCCAGCATTTCGTTAATCATTGTTTTTGTTTCCTCACTCTTCCTGGGACTCAATTACACATCTTAGATCCTTTAATTTTGTCCCATATGTCTATTTTCTGCATTTTCCATCTTTTTATTTTCTCTCAATTATGGATATTTTCTATTGATCTATTTTTCAGTTTGTCCATTCTCTCTTCTATTATCAAATTCATCTATTGAATTCTTCATTTCAATAAATGTGTTTTTCAGTTGTTGGGTTATATATATATATATATAATTTTTTGAATTATATATAATTCAGTTCTTGAATTATATATATATATAAAATTCCAGTTTTCTGGTGAGATTCTTCATTGTTTGCTTTCTTAAACATATTATTTATAATTATTTTAAGTTCCATGTCTGATAACACCAATATTTGAATCGTCAATTTCTATTATCTGGTTTATTTCTTGATTTTCAGGCATCTATTTATGTTTCTTGATGTGTCAAGAAATTCTTATTAATTGGATGCAGGACACTGTGCATGAAAAATTGTGGCTGCTTCAACTCATGTTAGCTCTCCTCGTAGGCACACAGCATTTGAAGATCACCTTGATTCAATTGATGGCAGGTGTTAGCCTTTGTCATGGCTGGTCTATTTCCAGTTTGTTGTTACTGGCAGAATATTACCTTACACTTAGGAATTTTCCCTTCTGGAGTCCCAACTTAAACCCTTGTAGGCTTAAAAGGACCATCCCACTTTGCTGAGCTTGAACTTCATTCTCTGATTCCCTAGCACTATTGGACTGCTGAAGTTCTTTAATAACTCTTTAGCCTCCCAGATGTGACTTTCGTTTTGGCTTCTGGGACTCTCACTCAAGCATGCACATAACTTAGGAATTAGAAAACATCTCAAGGTGAAGTTGATTCTACAATTTTTTTAGTTTACTTCTCTCCTCTTATTTGAGACATTGGTCCCTTGGGCAACACCAAACTAACTCTTCTCTGCAGCCCAAAGATATTTCCACAAGCCCCTGACCACCGATTTCCGCTAGGCTCCAACTTTCAGTGTAGTGTACTAGCAAATGTCCTAAAGGAAAAGTCACAGGTGAATGTGGGGCTCACCTCAACGTACCTCCCAATTGTAACATTTTGACCCTTGAAGTTTTGCCTGTCTTGTTGTTCTCCAATAATGTTAAACAGATACTTGACGTATCCAACAACTTTTATAATGGTTGTTGGCAGGAAGATTATTCGCAGAAATGTTGCTCCTTTGTGGCTGGAAGTTGAAATTCTTTGCATTGTGTTTTGTAATATTTTTCCCTTTTGATCTTTCATACCATCAATATGAGTCTCAAAAGTGTTCATTTTCTCTTTCATTTCATCCACTGATTTTCTTAAAAGTGAAAAAAAAATCATGTTTATTGGCCTCAGAAACTCTTATTTTGAACTGTTTGACCCTCATAGGTGTTTTTTTTCCTTTATGATGTCCTTTAGGAAATCTGTTTTAGTACTTGCAGCTTCTCTTGGGCCAGTTGTTTGCTGCACTGCTCACTGTCTTTTCAGAGTGAAAGACCAGATTCTCGCAATCTCTCTGGCAGGGAGGACTCACCTCCAGATTTAGCTCCCCCACAGATCCTCTCTGGACCACTCCCAGTGACTTTCACTACCCTGCCTCTGGGTGGGGTGAGTTCTGAGATTTTTAGGGAGCAAACATATCGCTAGGAATTGAGAAGCTCTGGTTCTCAATCCTAGAGTTTCTTGCCACAGGAATTTCCCAGACTCTAGTTCAGTCTGGAGGGAAGCAAAATTGTGTGAAAATTCCTTCCTCAGAACTCCAATATGTCTGACCAGGCCTTCCTCACACTTTTCAGCCTCCACCTGCTCTCTGGGCCCTGTGGCTGCCCCTGTGCAGGAGAGGTAAAAGGCATTCACATTGGCGATGTGAGACATTGGGCAGCAGGGATGCGTGTTTCTGTTGACATCTTTCTAGAATCCTTTTTAACCCTCTTTCCACCTCTGAGTGTAGGGGGTTCCAATAGAAAGTTAGGTCAAGGCCATTGGTAAGTCATGTGAGCTGAGATTCTGAACAGTATTGAACATTACTTAGGTTAAGGCATTCAAAAATCAATCTGCCATCATTAGCAAACAACTGAAAATGTACTTGAAAGAAATGAAAATTTGGCTTAAAACTCTGAATATCTGCACACTAGCGAACATGTTTCAATTTGGCTCTGGGTCTCTATGAAAGAAGAGTACATTTCATTAAAATTAGACATGCATCAATATCAATTCCAGCACTTCCCAAACTTGCTTTAACTGGGAGGCTAGCAAAGGTGCCAAATAAGTTTGGTTAACTCTGAAACAATGTTAAATAGGTTTTGGTTTTGCCACTTGCCTTTTTTTTTTTTTTTTTTTTGAGGTGGTGTTTCGCTCTTGTCACCCAGGCTGGAGTACAACGGCGTGATCTTGGCTCACCATAACCTCTGCCTCCTGGGTTCAAGCAATTCTCCTGGCTTAGCCTCCCAAATAGCTGGAACTACAGGTGCATACCACCACGCCCAGCTAACTTTTTGTATTTTTAGTAGAGATGGGATTTCACCATGTTGGTCAGGCTGGTCTCGAACTCCTGACCTTAGGTGATTCACCTGCTTCGGCCTCTCAAAGTGCTGGGATTAAAGGTGTGACTCATCATGCCCGGCATGCCACTGGACTTTTTAATGTTGTCCTTATCCTAATGTGTATTGTAAATCTCCAAGAAGAGCAAATCAGTGGTCACGGATATCCTGTGGATGTCTGTTTGGGGAAATGCCGCTCTATTCCAGTGACTTGTGAAAGAACAGATCATTCTGTCAGTCATCAGTAACATTCCCACTTGGCTGAGTTTTTGTGTTTTAGTTTGGATTCCCCAAAAAGCTGATCTTATGAGTAGTCTGAGTGAAGAATTTTACATGGGAGGTAATGTTGGGAAGCACTTCTAGGGACATAGGGAAGTTAGACAAGGAAGGAAAAATAGCCAATACACAGTCAATTAATGTGGGTAATTGGGTTTTATTCTGCTGCGGATCTCTAGGAGAGTGTACAATACATCCTACTTGAGAGGTGAAGAAGCAGAGGAATTGATTAACCAGCTTTCATGCTTCTGCGTCTGAGGACAGTGTGCAGGGAACAGAGAGTTACAAGGGGATATGGGCTGAGTGTCAATAGTGTCTGCTACATATTGTAAATAATATCACAAAAGCTCATGCATTTACACTGTATATTTTCTGCCTTTTTCCCTTTATTCCTGGTACTACTGCTTCTTGAAATCCTAACCAACTTTACATTCTATGTCAAATACTATGTCTTCTCTTGTGTAATTTCCTGCTATTGCATTATAGGTATTCATACGTAAATTCTATCTCTCCTACCAAGACACTTTTGGAGAGATAGATGTATTTCATTCATTTTTCTAGACTTGTAGCACAGTGGCTTGTGCTGGACAGAAGTCCAATCAATGTGTGTTGACTAAAGGTCTTCAAATTCTAGAATAGAAACAGTGTTAGCACAGTATAAATTAAAGCATGAAGAATTCAGTTGTTACTTCTACAAGCAAGTGGATGGTTTGAACCACTTATTTTTGGAATGGCAATTGTTATTTGTGGATAAAGTTTGTATCTGGACAGCCAAACATTTAAATACATGCCAGGAGGGTCTTGGAAGTTTCATCATTCCATCTGGACTGCAAGACACGTATATGGGTACGTCTGTTCTGAAAGCATGCTTAGAAGTAGTTAAGTATATCCTTGGGAATTTTCTGACTTTATTCAGACAGATGTTTTCTCTAACTAGTATTGGCCTTTGTTTAGACAAAGCTGAAAGTCAGGATAGTTCCATTTTGCTTTTTTAAAATAGAATAAACAGTGTTTCTTCTGCATTCATAATGAATGTTTATAGTCATTTATATATATTAAATGCTATGAAGAGAAGTAAATGAGTTAAGCTATTGTCCTAAATAAGTAAAAAATGGGAACATAATTGGAAATGGCTTCCCCTTTCCTATTTTTGTACTATTCTACTTAATATTTAGCAGATGGAGTATGAATAGAAATGCTTAAGTTGGAATGCTTTATGGGGTTATAAACTGTTGTTAATTAGTCGTGAAATAATTTTAATTACTTAAAAATTCCATTATGACAGTGCTTCAAATATGTGCCACATATTGGTGTCCTATTACAGACCACCATTTTGTAAATCCAAACTGGAGTGCAGTGGTGAGATCACAGGTCACTGCATCCTTGACCTCCTGGGCTTAAGAGATTCTCCCATCTCAGCCTCCCGAGTAGCTGAGACCATAGGCGTGCACCACCACATCCAGCTTTCTTTTAATTTTTTTTGTAGAGACAAGGTCTTTCCATGTTGCACAGGCTGGTCTCAAACTCCCAGCCTCAAGCAATCCTCTTGCCTTGGCCTTCCAAAGCACTGGGATTACAGGAGTGAGCCACTGCACCCTGCCCGTAAATCATTTTACTTACACTTATATTGATGGAAGGAAAATAAGGTGAAATCTATTTGATATATTTATAGAGAAGAGATTTGACAGGATAAAGAAAAATAGTTTACCTCAAATTGGGCTATAAAAATACCAAGCCTTTGGGATTTTATCAGCCATTCAAAGCAATTTCTTTTAAAAAAGTGGAAAAAGTAATGTAAAAGAAAGAGGAAGATCAATTGGATCTAGCCCTCTTCTTCTAAACTCCTCTTTTTACTCCATTCTTTGTCTATTTATAGTTTCACTCCTAGCCTAGAGGAAGAAGGTATCAGTCACGACTACCAAAAGTACCCTATTTTATTTTTTTCCAGCTTTATTAAGGTATAATTGACAAATAAAAATTGTATACATTCAGGTGCACAAAGTGATATTTTGATATATGTATACATTGTGAAAATGATTATCACAATCAAGCTAATTAGCATAGTCATCACCTCACACAGCCACCTTTGTTTTTGCGGTGAGAATACTTAACCACAAATTACAAGTATACAACACAGGATTATTAACTATTGTCACCATGCTGTACATTAGATATCCAAAACTTATTCGTTTTATAAGTGAAAGTTTGTACTCTTTGACCAACATCTCTCCATTTCCCCCACTCTCCGACCCCTGGTAACGACTCTCCTACTCTCTTTCTATAAGCTCAACTTTTAAAATTTGTGTGTATAAGTGAGATCATGCACTGTTTGTCTTTCTGTGCTTGGCTTATGTCACTTAGCAGAATGTCCTCCAGGTTCATCCATGTTGTCGCAAGTGGCAAGATTTCCTTCTTTTTAAGGTCGATAAAGTATTCTCTTTTTAATAGCTCTGGGAAGATTTTCTGAGGAAGGATGATGTTATATATAAGGCACTGGGGAGTAGAGAGAGATTCATTCCTTAGTTCATTCAATCATTCAAATATTTGTTGAATGAATAAATGAAAGATTAAGAAGGCAGTTTTCAACTTTAAGGCATTTATTATCTAGTATGAGACAAAACATATGTAGTCAAATTATAAATTTATAGATATTATAAATTATAGACTATGTAAGTACTCAAAGACAGGTTAAAAATGTTAAAAAAAAAAAAAAAAAGCCCGGGCAAGGTGGCTCACACCTGTAATCCCAGCACTTTGGGAGGCCGAGGCAGGCAGATCACAAGGTCAAGAGATCAAGACCATCCTGGCCAACATGGTGAAACCCTGTCTCTACTAAAAATACAAAAATTAGCTGGATGTGGTGGCATGCGCCTGCAGTCCCAGCTACTTGGGAAGCTGAGGTGGGAGAATTGCTTGAACCCCGGAGGTGGAGGTTGCAGTGAGCCGAGATCGTGCCACTGCACTCCAACTTGGGTTGCTGAGTGAGACTCCATCTCAAAAAAAAAAAAAGTTAAAAAAATGTAAAAGAGAGAGACTTTTAACTAAATATATACTTGCAGTTTGGGTTAATGGTGGTGGAGTCTGGGAAGACTTCTTTAAAGAGGTAGCATTTGTAGAAAACCCTAAAGTCTTGACTAAAAGGCTCCTAGAGCTGATAAACAACTTCAGTAAAGTTTCAGAATGCAAAATCGATGTACAAAAATCAGCAGCATTTCTTTACACCAATAATGTTCAAGCTGAGAGCCAAATCAAGAATGCAATCTCACACTAGCCACATACACACACAAAGTACTTAGGAATACATCTAACCAAGAAGGTGAACGATCTCTACAAGGAGAACTGCAAAACACTGGTGAAAGAAATCATAGATGACAGAAACAAATGGAAAAAACATTCCATGCTCATGGATTGAAAGAATCAATAATATTAAAATGGCAATGCTGCCCAAAACAATCTGCAGATTCAACACCATTTCTGTCAAACTACCAATGTCATTTTTCACAGAATTAGAAAGAAACAGTTCTAAAATTCATGTGGAACCAAAAAAGAGCCCAAATAGCTGGACCAATCCTAAGCAAAAAGAACTAAGCCAGAGACATCACATTACCCAACTTCAAACTATTCCACAAGGCTACAGTAACAAAAACAGCATGGTACTGGTACAAAAACAGACACATAGACTAATGGAACAGAATAGAGAATACAGAAGTAAAGTCACACACCTATAACCATCTGATCTTTGACAAAGGTGAAAATAACAAGCAATAAGGAATGGTGAATTTATCCCTATTCAATAAATAGTGCTGGGATAACTGGCTAGCCATATACAGAAGGTTGAAACTGGACCCCTTTCTTTCACCATATACAAAAATTAACTCAAGATGGATTAAAGACTTTAATGTAACCTCAAACCATAAAAATCCTAGAAGAAAACTTAGGAAATACTATTCTGGACATCAGCCTTGGCAAAGAATTTATGACTAAGTCCCCAAAAGCAATTGCAACGACAACAAAAATTGACAAGTGGGACCTAATTAAACTAAAGGGCTTTTTGCACAGCAAAAGAAACTAACAGACAACCTACAGCATGGAAGCAGATATTTACAAACTATGCATCCAACAAAGTCTAATATTCAGAATCTATAAGGAACTTAAAAAATTCAGCAAGCAAAAAGGAAATAACCCCATTAAAAATGGGCAAAGGGCATGAACAGACACTTCTTGAAAGAAGATATATAAGTAACCAAAAAACATGAAAAATAGCTCAACATCAGTAATCATCAGAGCAATGCAAATAAAAACCACGATGAGATATATCTCACACCAGTCAGAATGGCTATTATTAGAAAGTAAAAAGCAACAACAACAACAGATGTTAGTGAGGTTGCAGAGAAAAAGGAATGTTTATACATTGTTGGTGGGAATGTAAATTAATTCAACCACTGTAGAAAGCAGTCTGGAGATTTCTCTAAGAACTTAAAGCAAAACCACCACCATTTGACCCCACAATCCCATTACTGGGTATATACCCAGAGGAAAATAAATGGTTCTACCAAAAAGACACATGCACTCATATGTTCATTGCAGCATCTATTCACAACAGCAAAGACATGGTATCAACCTAGCTTCCCATCAGTGATGAACTGAATAAAAAATGTGGCACATATACACTATGGAATACTATGCAGCCATAAAAAGAATGAAATCATGTCCTTTCATCAACATGGATGAAGGTGGAGGCAGGTATCCCAAGTGAGTTAATGCAGGAATAGAAAACTAAATATCACATATTCTCACTTATAAGTGGGAGCTAAATATTGAGTAAACATGAACATAAATATGGGAACAATAGACACTGGGGACTACGGGGGAGAGAGTGGGAGAGAAGCAACGGTTTAAAAACTACCTATTGGGTACTATGCTCACTACCTGGGTGACAGGATCATTTGTACACCAAACCTCAGTGACATGAAATTTACTCATGGGACAAACCTGCACATGTACCTCCTGAAACTAAAATTAAGGTCGAAAAAAACGTAAAGAGGTAGCATTTGAATCTTATCCTGACAGATTGGTAGAATTATTTCAATAAGCATGCAGGAGGACATTGACAAGAGACATAATACCCAGTCCCCTTCCTAATTGTACCCTACCCTTACAGCCCATGTAAGTTGGAGAGAGCTGACCCCATTCCAGGCTCCTGGGATGGCCTCGGTTGACTTAAACAGATCTGCATCTTTTGTTCCATGGGCTGAGTTAGAAGAAAAGCCAAGGTAATTACTGGATCATAAATTTACATGAGGTCTCTGAATCAGAGACCTGGACTGAAGGAGGATGGACAGTGAGAAGTTGAAGTGATTGGGCAGTGGAGCTGTAAGAGTGTTAGGGAGTTGGGTTGAATAACAAATGTCCAGGATCCATAGCTTAGGTCAGCAAAGTTGATTTGACTAACAGAGGGAAATTATTCCCGTGGTGTGTCTAGAACTCACTGCCTTTTTAACACACTGGCTCTGGTGCACCAAACCATTCAGCTTGATTTTAGCTGGGCATCCCCCTGAATGCAGTGATTAAGTCTTCAATTGTATCTTCATAAATTTCTCAGATCCATTCACTTTTCTCTGTCCCCACTGCAGCTGTCCCAGTTTCCCCTTCATTACTTCTCATCCAAATGACTGCAATCCCCTCTTAATTGGTCTCCCTGGCTCCCATCTGACTTCTTCCTATTGCAGAATGACCTTTTCAAGACAAAAACTGAATCATGATGGTATTCTCAAGCCTTGTCTTTCATCACTCCTCAACCTCTATCTGTGTCCCACACATCTGAACATGTAATAGCTTCCTAAATACAACAATGCTCTCTTCCTTTACACATGATGGTTCTTTGCCTATAACAATTGTGTCCCCTTCCCCCTGTCCCCAGATTATGCTCTAATTCTTCCCCAGAGTATGACTCCCCCTACCCCTCAATTCTCAACCCACAGGGACTCCAGGGCATTTTGCATTAGTCTCTTGTGACTATGGGGGTGAGCACTGGGCAGTAGAATGTCAGCTGGCTTGGGTGTGGTGTTTAAGGAAATGTGGTGCAGAACTGAGCCCCCTATTCTTGCTCCTGCCCCAATTCTCATGAAGCTAATAGTGAGTGAAGCCAGGGCATTGAACAGTCTGACCAAAATGCCAGAAGTCAGAGTCTAGAGGAACACAGACTCTAGAGCAGTGTAGGGTTTTGAAACAAGACAGGCAGGGCAAAGAGTTGAAGGTCCTAGACTCTAATCCCTTATCTGTCCCTTGGTTTTGTCTTGCCTAGCCAGCCTTCACCATCCCCACCTCCTAAAGGTGGTTGATGAAAAATTATCTTGATGCTTAAGGAGGCTGTTTTGCGTTATTTTAAAGACACCTTATAAAATTTAACAAGAACTTCTAGGTTTTGAAAAAGTTTACATTTGAAAAATTTTCCAGCAATATTTGTCTCTAAATTAATTTTGTTCTATAGGTAGAGAAGGCTAATTAAATCATTCATAAGAACAGGCATTTACAATAATTCCTCTCTTGCCTCATGCCCTGTGGAATTTTAACTAAGTACCAGATAAATTAGTTCTGCCTCTGTGGCATTTTCCATAACTAATATTTTACAACTCTTCAAAAACATAATCAGTCATTGTAGGAGAGCAGTTTTTGCAGCTGCATTACAAAGAAAGTTGCATAGTCTAGATTTGTCATGTTTACCAATCTTAATGTTATTGCTATTAAACTCACATTAATAAAGATTAAATAAACTCAGTTATTCAACAACTGTTTATTGAGCCCTCAGTATAAATAACACATTGTTTTAGGCACTGGGAGGTATACAAAGATGTAGAAAATCCATTCCAGCTTTCAGGGAGAGGATCTGGTAGGGAATATAAGATACATAGAGAAAAAGTAAAATAGAAGGAAAGATGTAACATGTGTCACTAAAGAGATATAAAGTTCAATAGTCATTCCACTGGAATGATTGAAGAATAATCGAGTCTTTGATTATCTGTAGGGAGCAGAGATGGGGAGAGAGATAAATGTCAAGGGAAAGAGAATTCCATGAGTAAAAGCTCAATGATAAGAAAGTATAGGGATTTCTCAGTGCAGTGATGAGCAAATATTTGGGAAATGTTGATTGGAACAGATTATGTAAGGCTTTTAAAACATACCAGTGTAAGATGCTTACTTTTTTGACCAGTATTTCTTAAAATGGGATCTACAGACCTAGTCTACAAGATCCATGTCTTTTCTTTTAGATTATTTTTACAACAAAGCGTTATTTCTAGCTCACATTACATCTACATTTTGGGTCAGTTGTGGCTCTGCTTTACCACAGGGCCCAAGCTTTTACAATGGCATCTATCTGGATCATTCCTGGTTGGCAGGGCAGAAGCAAAGACAACTATGGGAAGCCATACAATGTCCTTTGAAGCTTTTATTCAGAAGTGATGCATTTCATTGGCCAAATAATATCTATGAAAATTGAAGAATTTTTTGTTTTTATCTAAATGACAATCAAAAAAAATAAATTCAGTGTGTTCTGGATGACCCTTTAAACTGAGGACAGTCATAAGATTTCAGAGGCTGCATTGGCTTCAGTGATTAGATGGCACAAAATAATACCAACTGGGTTGTTTTATTAGGACTCCCTAGGCAATTAGAGACAGTCGGAAAAAGTAAATGATCCTGATGTCTTTGCCCTAGTTGAAGCCAAATGACATCACCAGTGTTCAATGAAGATGTTCCAGGGCTTTGAATAAAGAAGTGGGAAGATTTAGTCATCACAGATGCATTGCAATATAGGTGTGCCAAAAATAACAGCAATAACCACCACCACCACCACCACCAAACTTGGGCCATAACATTCAGTTCCATACTTATGTTTAAGAGGATAATTTAGTGTAAGCCAGTTATTTTTACATTAAATCGTAGTTTGACTTTTATTGACTTGGTGATTTTGTTTTATTTAATTAGTAAGTTACATCATCAGATCTACTTGGATTTATGGGTAAGTTTTGCTGAAATTGTAAGCAACAGATCATCCTAATTTTACACAAAGTATTATTCAAAGTCTTCTAGAAAAGTTAGCAATTGATACACTTCCAAATTTATTCTATAAGCTTGTTACCAAAACCAGACAAGGACATTATAACAAGAAATTACAGACCAATCTTACTACTGAATCTATGCAGACATCTTTAACAGATATTAGGAAACCCAATCCAGTCATGTAAAAGAAAGGTAAAAATAGGATTTATCCCATTAATGCAATGAGTAGCTCAGAAAGAGATCCATACATATACAGAACTATAATTCATGCTGTGGATGCCCTTGCAGATGAGCGGGAAAAAAAGGGAATTCTTAAATAAATGGATATTAATATATATGAATATATTGAAAAGTGAAATTAGATCCCCACCCTACACCATACACAGAATTCAATTCCAGGTGGACAAACGAGAAAAATGTAAAAAGCAAAAGCTAAAAACCTTTAACAGGAGATCTAGAAGAATATATTTCAGACCTAGGGGTATGGAAGGATTTCTTAAACAAGATAAAAAGTTTCAAACTACAAAAAAATTGTTGATAAATTTGTCTACACTAAAATTAAGAACATCTGTTTATCAAATGACAGCTGAAAAGCAAATGAAAAATAGGCTACATATTGTGAAAAGATATTTATAACACATGAAACTGACAGTATATGAAGAACTCCTAAAATTAATAAGAAAGGGAGAGCAACCCATTAGGAAAATAGGCAAAAGACATGAGATAGCATTTTATTAAAAAAGAGAGAGAGAGAGAGACTATCTTAGGCTGGATTCTCTAGAAGCCTGAGACAGGGATTCTTGAGTGAGAGAGGAGTGCTGTAAGGAAAAACCTGTAAGGAAGTGAGGGAAGTAGGATAGAGCAGGAGAAGAAGCCAAACAAGAGATATATTCTCAGACTGATCCCATGGTATGGCACTACAGATTTGTCCCACTAGAAGACAAGGGACTGGGCCTTTTTATTCCTATCTGGCCAGTCATTGACTGTGAGCTGCCCCAGGCTTCTTCAGGTGAGATGACTCACATTGGCCAAGAGCATTTCTCCAGAGAAGAGAGAAGCTGTGAGCCACTAGCAGCCAATCTGGCCGTATCTGAAGGAAAAATGCACTGGCTCAATAAAGGAGATCTGCCCAGGGCACCAATAGTGTCTGCTACACTCACTCTTGTTAGTAGTCAGGGAAATGGAAATTGTGACCAAAATAAAATATTAAAAACATTTTGGCCTGGCGCAGTGCTCACACCTGTAATCCTAGCACTTTGGGAGGCCGAGGAGGGGGGGATCATGAAGTCAAGAGATCGAGACCATCCTGACCAACATGGTGAAACCCGGTCTCTACTAACAATACAAAAATTAGCTGGGTGTGGTGGTGTGCACCAGTAGTCCCAGCTACTCGGGAGGATGAGGCAGAAGAATTGCTTGAACCCAGGAAGCAGAGGTTGCAGTGAGCCGAGATTCTGCCACTGCACTCCAGCCTGGAGACAGAGCAAGACTCTGTCTCAAAACAAAAACAACAACAACAACAACAACAAAACAAAACAAAAATCTTAGCTTGTTAAGATACAATTTACATATAATAGAAGTCACTCATTTTAAGTGCAGTGTGATGAATTTTGGTAATTGCATACATTCATGTAACATCCACCACAATCAAGGTATAGAACAGTTCCATCATCTTTTTTTTTGTATTTATTTATTTTTATTATTATACTTTTAAGTTCTAGGGTACATGTGCACAACGTGCAGGTTTGTTACGTATGTATACATGTGCCACGTTGGTGTGCTGCACCCATTAACTCGTCATTTGCATTAGGTATATCTCCTAATGCTATCCCTCCCTGCTCCCCCCTCCCCACAATAGGACCCGGTGTGTGATGTTTCCCCTCCTGTGTCCAAGTGATCTCATTGTTCAATTCCCACGTATGAGTGAGAACATGCGGTATTTGGTTTTCTGTCCTTGCGATAGTTTGCTAAGAATGATGGTTTCTAGCTGCATCCATGTCCCTACAAAGGACACGAACTCATCCTTTTTTATGGCTGCATAGTATTCTGTGGTGTATATGTGCCACATTTTCTTAATCCAGTCTGTCACTGATGGACATTTGGGTTGGTTCCAAGTCTTTGCTATTGTGAATAATGCCTCAATAAACATACATGTGCATGTGTCTTTATAGCAGCACGACTTATAATCCTTTGGGTATATCCCCAGTAATGGGATGGCTGGGTCAAATGGTATTTCTAGTTCCAGATCCTTGAGGAATCGCCACACTGTTTTCCACAATGGTTGAACTAGTTTACAGTCCCACCAACAGTGTAAAAGTGTTCCTATTTCTCCACATCCTCTCTAGCACCTGTTGCTTCCTGATTTTTTAATGATTGCCATTCTAACTGGTGTGAGATGATATCTCATTGTGGTTTTGATTTGCATTTCTCTGATGGTGAGTGATGATGAGCATTTTTTCATGTGTCTGTTGGCTGCATGAATGTCTTCTTTTGAGAAGTGTCTGTTCATATCCTTTGCCCGCTTTTTGATGGGGTTGTTTATTTTTTCCTTTTAACTTTGATTGAGTTCTTTATAGGTTCTGGATATTAGCCCTTTGTCAGATGAGTAGATTGCAAAAATTTTCTCCCATTCTGTAGGTTGCCTGTTCACTCTGATGGTAGTTTCTTTTGCTGTGCAGAAGCTCTTTAGTTTAATTAGATCCCATTTGTCAATTTTAGCTTTTGTTGTCATTGCTTTTGGTGTTTTAGACATGAAGTCCTTGCCCATGCCTATGTCCGGAATGGTATTACCTAGGTTTTCTTCTAGGGTTTTTATAGTTTTAGATCTAAAATTTAAGTCTCTAATCCATCTTGAACTAATTTTCATATAAGGAGTAAGGAAAGGATCCAGTTTCAGCTTTCTACTTATGGCCAGCCAATTTTCCCAGCACCATTTATTAAATAGGGAATCCTTTCCCCATTTCTTGTTTTTATCAGGTTTGTCAAAGATCAGATGGCTGTAGATGTGTGGTATTATTTCTGAGGGCTCTGTTCTGTTCCATTGGTCTATATCAGTTTCATCATCTTAATGCTCTCCTCTTCTGGCCCGAGCAAACACTGACCTATTTCCTATCACTAGAGTTTTGGTTTTTCTTGAATTTAATATAAATGGACTCATACAGTATTTACCTTTTTACGTTTGACTTTTTTCACTTAGCATGTATTAATATCTGAGATTACCCATGTTGTTTTGTGTATTAATGTGAAATAAGATTTTATACCCACTATATTTGTAATAATGATGCAGTCTGACAATAGTAAGTGCTGGAGAGGATTTGATTAATGGGAACTCATGTGTTGTTGATAGATTGCAAGTTGTTGCAACCATTCTTGAAAAAATTTTGGCATTTATGCTGTAGAGTTAAGCATTTGCTTGCCCTATGAGCTAGCTATTCTTCTTTTTTAAATACCCAAAGTAAAATTTTTCCTGTATGTTCCAGGGAATATACACACATGGAAAAAATATAAAACAAAATCACTAAATGTTCCACAGAAGAATGTATCAAAATGTGCTGTATGTATAAAATCGAATATTATACACAAATGAAAATCAATGAATTATATCTCCAAGTGACAACATGAATTATTTTGGGGAGCATAACATTTAGTGAAAAATCAAGCTATAAACATTTGTACTTTTTAGGTAATAAACTTTTCCTATCCCTAGAGTTTTGATTTTTCTTGAATTTCATATAAATGGAGTCATACAGTATTTAGCCCATATTACTTATTTAGTAATACACACTTTTATACTCAAAATAAGGAAGCTTAATAATATAGGGTTCAAACACACATACATATTTGATAAAACTGTAAAAAGGAATAGAATGATGAGCACAAAATCAAGATAGTAAGTACTTCTGTAGGGAGGTGGGAGACTTGGATAGGAAAGAACACATAAGTAGATACAAGTTATTTACAATGTTATAGTGCTTAGGTAAGGGTTTCGTTGACTTTTATTATATTCCTATGTATTTAAACTTAAGCATTTCATTTATCCTTTCACATGGATAAAATATTATATAAAATAAAAAGAAAAGCACAATATTTGAAATTAATAATTTACAAGTTGGAAGTAATTTTTTTCCGAGTGAGCCATTTGATGACAATTTTTATCTGGATGCCTTAAGTAATCCTTTCCTCAAATTATTTATTCATAGTAACTCATATGTCATATTCTTTTTCTTTGGAAAAAGTTCCAGAGTAAATATTTGATCATAGTTGCTTAGTAGTTTCTCCTTAAAAAGTGTTAGTCACCTGAAAATGCCACAGATTTAAACGGTCCCAAACTGAAAAAATTTCATCCAAGTAAACCATATTGGAATATGATGACTTGTGAACAAAAACCATATTATCTTCCTTCCTCTTTCAGATATAGCTGCTCTTTTTCTCTCCAATTCGGACATTCTAGAAAATAATTTTTCAAGAAGTACCTTCTGTTATGAAAATTTTGAGATATTTCTGGGTTTCCCACTTAAACACTGAATCTGCTGATCTCTACTGAAGAAAATGAAGCAATCTTGGGGATAACATCACACAAATAATAGCCTCTAACTTTAGCTGACTTACAATGCTCATATCAATCCGCCTACCACACGTCTGCCCTTTTACTTTCAACAGATGAAATGAACCGACAATTTCAAGGAGAAGATAGATGCATGTTAGACACGAAGACCCACAGTTTTACAATCCATCTCTGTAAATTTAGGACTTTTCCGTTCTTTGTTTTTTTTTTTTGAGACGGAGTCTTGCTCTGTCGCCCTGGCTGGAGTGGATCTCGGCTCACTGCAACCTCCGCCTCCTGGGTTCAAGCGATTTTTCTGCCTCAGACTCCCGAATATCTGGGACTACAGGCGTCCGCCACCACACCTGGCTAATTTTTGTATTTTTAGTAGAGACGGGGTTTCGCCATATTGGCCAGGCTGGTCTCAAACTCCTAACCTCGTGATCCGCCCGCCTCAGCCTCCCAAAGTGGAGGGATTACAGGGATGAGCAATTGCGCCCGGCCCTGACTTTTCAGTTCTTATTTTACTTTAGCTCTCTGTAGCACTGACCATCCTGGGCAGGTAACTTAAATAAGTGCAGTGAACAAGGGTAAGATACTAGGGAGGGTGGGGACTGGCTAAACTGAAGAGCTGATTTTTTGCTGTGTGAGAATGTGAACTGAGGTCTTCTGAGTTTTGAAGAGAATCTGGATCTATGGATGTTAACTAGCTATTGAAGCCCAAAAACATCTATTCCTTGTGACTTCTCCATATGATGAAGACTTCGTCTCTTTCTCCATGCTGTATTCTGGTTTCTTAAATAATCTATTGCTGCTTCAGCCACAGTTGGACTACAATATATCCCCCCACCTCACCTGCTGTAATCTCTGTTGAAATAGTGGAGGTGGGAGTGGCCCTTTTGTGAGTTAGAAACCAGATGCATTTTCTTGTAAGAAATAGGACCCTTAGTACAATTTTTTCAGGTACTTTATGGGTTAAGTAGACCAACAGCTCTGGTTGGCTTGGGAATCTAAATAACCTTTTATGACACTGCTCCTAAAGAAAAATGCGCACAGTGTTCCAAATAATTGACTTAAAACATGATTTTAAAAACACAGTCAGTGCCTGAGTTGGGAACTGCTTGTTTTGGAAGCTAGAGATGTAGTTGTTTTTAAAAAGTGACTTTTCCTCTTCTTTCCTTAAGTCAGCCATACTTTTCTGAATCTTGCTTTGTGTGTTTTACTACATCAATTAAAATAGTTTTCTTTGATATTATACTAGAACATCTGTTCATCCATCCATCAATATGTCCAATTGCTCTTTTGGATAATATGCTCATTTTTGATGTGGTATTGATATAGTATTTTTAAAGCATCTCTACTTTTGAACTGTCCTCCTACTTGCAAATAACTTTTCTCTTTGCATTAATTGTGTACAGTTTTAATGTATGAAAGTTAAATGGTCTATAAGTTCCAATGGTCTATAAGCTTCTCTACTGGACTGTAAGATTCTCCAGAATGGGACTAAGTCTTATTCTTTTTTGTATACCCTTTGCTTATCATAGGTCCCGGATGGTAGGTGCTGAAGAAACCTTTCTTGCAGAACTGAAATACTATAGTAGTTCTGCTCCATTTTGAAATATGTTAGCATGACAACTGGCAATGAGGAAACTACCTCATTATAACTTTCTTGACTACTGAGATTAAACAGGTTAAAAATCTCAATTATGTTATAGTATTTTCTGGAATAAGGAAATTATTTTGTATACTTGTGAGAGAGAGTGCCTGCTTGCTCATCAAACCCATTTCCTGGTCTTGGGTTCACAGCTAGAGTGCATTTCCTGAGATGCTTTGTAGTAAGAGGCAGACTAAATTCTAGGCAATGGAACATGAGTAGAACATTTTCCATATATACCTTCCCATGCTCTTTCCCCATTTGTTGAGTGTGTGGAGTATTCTGAGGCCCCGTAGAAGGTGGATACCCAAGATGGAAGACCACCCAACCAAGAACACCACCTTCGGATTTCATATGAGTAAAAAACTTTTATTGCATCCAGCCATGAGACAGTGGGTCTCACTCTGTCACCCAGGCTGTACAGTGGCACGATCTTGCCTCACAGGAACTTCTGCCTCCCAGGCTCAAGCAATTCTCCCATCTCAGCCTCCCGAGTAGCTGGGACTACAGGCATGCACCATTAAACTCAGCTAATTCTTTTGTATTTTTAGTAGAGATGGGGTTTCACCATGTTGCCCAGGCTGGTCTCAAACACCTGAGCTCAAGCGATCTGCCTGCCTCGGCCTCCCACAGTGCTGGGATTACAGGTGTGAGCCACTGCTCCCAGCTCTAAACATTCTTGAGTACTGTTTTTCCGTTTGTGTATGTAGATGATGGTTTTGTTCTGACAGCAATTATCTGATATCAAATGGTTGTCCTGAGATTGAATTCAACTGTGACATTAACTACTCAGGAGTTAGTGCAGACCCCACAAGTTAAGGGTTTTTGTCTCACAAGGTGTCCCCTGCTTCAGATGCCAGTCACAAGTTCTGGGTGTTCCCAAGCCATCTGCACTTCTGCCCAGCCAGCTACATATTTGGGGGTTCTTATGACCACTCATCCTTTTAGGTCCACTACTTCATTAGAATGACTCAGAATTCACTGAAAGTGCTATACTTATGATTATAGTTTTATTATAAAAGATACAAAGCAGGGATAGTCAAATGGAAGAGATGAATCGGGCAAGGTCTGGGTGGGAAATGTGTGTGGTGGGAGGCACAGAGCTTCTATGACCTGTCCTCATGAAATCAGGGCACACCACCTCCCAAGAACATCAGTGTATTAACCGACTAGAAGCTCTACTGAGACTCAAGGTCCAGTGATTTTACTGAGGTTTCATTATATAGAATGAATGATTAAATCACTGGCCACATGACTGAACCCAATCTCCAGTTCCCTTCCCCTTTCTTGGGACTGTCTTTCTGATGACCAGCTCTTGTTCTGAAGCTATCTAGGGAAGCCACCATAAGTCACTTCATTAGCATAAACTCAGATGTGAAGGAAAGGGACTTGTTATAAATAAAGACACTCTTATGGGGAATTCCAAGAGTTTTGAAACTCTGTGCCAGGAACAGTGGACAAGACCAGATACATTCTTTATTACATCACAATGGTAAGTGACAAAGATCAACCTTGTATTTTTAGTAGAGATGGAGTTTTGCCATGTTGCCCAGGCTGATCTCAAACACCTGAGCTCAAGCGATCTGCCTGCCTCAGCCTCCCACAGTGCTGGGATTACAGGTGTGAGCCACTGCTCCCAGCTCTAAACATTCTTGAGTACTGTTTTTCCTTTTGTATATGTAGATGATGGTTTTGTTCTGATAGCAATTATCTGACACCAACTGGTTGTCCTGCGATTTAATTCAATTGTGACATTAACTACTTGGGAATTAGTGCAAACCCCACAAACATTTGTCGTTTGAGCTTATTGACCAAAGAGTCTCTGGACTGAGGCTTGCCCATGAGACCTTTCCTCCTCAAGCTCTAACATTTTCTTCTTCATCCTGGATCTTCTTAGTTTCTCACCCCTATTGCAGCTTCAACATGCACTTGCTTTCAAGTCAGAAGGAAAGGTCACACACATTTGACAGACCAATAGCCTGTTTACCTATTTTAACTTCAGTATTGGTTTGTATCATTTTGTGTCCAGAATTCTATTATGTTATCAATTTACTTTATAGAAAATGACTCAAATACCTCAAAATAGACACATACGCTCATGAACATGATACATAGATGGAAGAAATGATGTGAGTATGCTGCTACTTGGAAATATGTATACAAAATAATGTTAAGTGAAAAAAAGGGAAGGTATAGGAAGTATACACTGGCCAACTAAGAAAAAGTATACTGCTGTATATTGATAAAAATTGAGAGAGGATTTAGAGTAACATCAATATTGGTTATTTAAGCGTATGAGAGCCTTTTTTGTAAGCTTGTTTAAGTGTTGTGTTGTGCCAATTTATCTTTTAAGCTCACTCTTTCAAGTTACCTCAGGAGAAAGGAGGACTTATTATCTGGATGTCCACATGCTAGAAATAAAGAGTAGGAAGACATCAGCAATTGATGTGGTTCTAGAAGCCAGTCTTTCTCCCTCAGTTCTGTGCATCATCTCTGCTTCACACAAGGATCTGCCCTGACTTGGCTTTGGTCTGTTCTTTTCTTTTTTGCTACCGTCTTCTTCTTCTTCTTCTTTTTTTTTTTGAGATGGAGTCTCGCTCTGTCGCCCAGGCTGGAGTGCAGTGGCGCAATCTCGGCTCACTGCAAGCTCGGCCTCCCGGATTCCAGCAATTCTCCTGCCTCAGCCTCCCGAGTACCTGGGACTACAGGCGCCCGCCACCACATCTGGCTAATTTTTTTTGGTATTTTTATTAGAGACGGGGTTTAACCATGTAAGCCAGGACGGTCTTGATCTCCCGGTCTCGTGATCCACCTGTCTTGGCCTCCCAAAGTGCTGGGACAGGCATGAGCCACCACACCCAGCCTACCTTCTGCTGCTTATAATCCTGTCAGGCACTCAGGATTATAAGTAACTCCAAGTTACTTTATGGAGTGAGGTGCTCTGATTTTCTTGGGAAATGTTAACTTGAATGTTGGGGGTCTTGAGGGTACTGACTAATCTTGGGCCCTCTGCCTAGTTCTGCCCAACTCATGCTACCAATAAATACATAGTACATGGCCACCTTGACTCACCTCTTCTGTGAAGCCACAGGCCATGTGGTTTCCTCAGAAAGCACATTTAGCCTATAAAAGGGTATGTGTTTTTTTAAGTAGTAAATGAGCCTCTAGGTGTTTGAAGTTTAGGTAATATAAAGAAGATATTTGGGAAAGACTTGCCCTTAGGTCACTGAATCACCAATTGGCTCCTTATAGCATAAATGAGTGAAAAAGCAGTTCTTCTCTAAATCCCACATGGGTTTTAATGACAGAGCCACACTACGTCATTAGATCCTCCTTGGGGCGAGATGTTAAGGTGGGAGATGGGAAGAAATACCTGGGTCAGAAAAAGATAGGAATGTCAATAGAGTAGCTTCTAGCTTTTCTCTATGCAAGGAAACTAGCTTTCTGAGAGTGAAATCTATGATTTACAGTTTGTGAGCCTTGTATTGTAACTAAACCAAGTGTCCCTCACTGAACATATTCCCATACCTTTAAAATTTCCCAGAGTATGGAAAAGGTCTGCGCTTCCATCTTATGGCTGTGCTGTATTATGGCTCCAAGAATGTCCTGGTGTCAAGGGGCTGGAAGATAGTGTCAAGAGAAAGCATGGAGGATCAACCATGTAACCACCAGACTTAGTCCATTTGTGTTGTTATAAAGGAATACTTGAGACTGGATAATTTGTAAAAAATAAAAACAAAGAGGTTTATTTGGCTCATGGTTCTGCAGGCTGTACAAGAAACATGGCTCTGATATCTGTATCTGGTGAGGTCTTCAGGCTGCTTTTGATCATGGCAGAAGGGGAAGTGGAACCACCATGTGCAGAGATCACATGGCAAGAGAGGAGGGAAGAGGTGGGGAGGTGCCAAGTTCTTTATAACAACCAACTCTCTGGGGGAACTAATAAAAAGAGAACTCACTAATTACATTGAAGACAGCACCAAGCCCTTCATGAGGGATCCACCTCCATCACCCAAACACCTTCCATTAATTAGGCCCCACCTCCAACATTTGGGATCAAATTTCAACATGAGATTTGGAGGGGACAAACAAAGCAAACTATAGCACCACCTTAATCTGGAAGTAATGAGCATCAGTTCCACTGAATTCCATTGGCAAGAATTAATCACATAATCCCAAATCGTTGCAGGATAGGGGCAGGAAGAGCTGGTGAGTGTAGTCTGTCTGGATAGCCACTCTCAAGCCCCAACTCCATACCAGAGAAGGGTGTATTTTTATTGGTCAGCTAGCTGTCTCTATTACACTCTCCTAACTTGTTTTCTGGTCTTCTCTATCTCCTTGATTAAATCTAGCTTACACATTGATAATGAATTAAGTAGCGCTAACTATAACAGTTAAATTGCTCAAAGAATCTGTGACATTCCACCGTCTGCCAAATTAAGTACCATCTCCTCACTCTGGTATTCAACCCCCAAAGAACATAATCCCAAGCTAATATCTTGGCTTCATCCCCCAATATTTCTCTAACTTTTAAAAATGTCTCAGCTAAAATGGACCACTTGCTATTTTTTAAACACAAGATCTTTGATTCATCCTCTGTTCCCATCTGGTACCTGTTTACCTACCTCACCATTCTTCCTCTCATGGGTGGCATGCATTTTAAATACATTCAGAATATTACATATTTTATGCCTTTCTGAGTCCTTGATTGAGGGAAGCCACCAAATTCTAAACTGTCAGGGTCAAAAATTGTGTGCCTGTTTAATATTACAACACTTGGCAGCAGTGGGAGGCTCGGCCCACCAGCCCAGGGAGCTGGGTCCTTTCGTTGACATGTTATGATTAACTCCCATGGAGACAGTCCCTTACATACAGTCTACTGCGCATAACTGCTGGTTGAAAATGTCACCGTGAAGTCATTTCCTAGGGTACACTGCTTACCACCTAGACATCAAAATTTTGTCTTCCTTATAAAGCAAAATCTAGGACATTTCCAGATGAGTACAAGGGCTCATCAGAGTACAAGAGAAAACAAAGTTAAAGCAAGAGGCCTTATACAGAATACAAAAGACAATGAGGAGAGTGGTGCAATAAAGAAGCAGAAAAGTATATGAGCACTTCTAAAAACAGCTCTTTAAACTTATTAACCTAAGGTTCCCAGTACCAAAAAGCTAATCTAGCTGCTGACACTTTGTTACCTTCATGTTTAGTAACTCAGTTTACCAGGTTTTCCTGACATTTCTGGTTTTTGAATATTCTGTAGAATATTGCCTCCAGGCATCCAGTCAAATCCATCCATCTATGCAGACCAATCTTTGCTGTAGTCACCATTTCCTTCCACTGGAATTACCTCTCTACTCCTCTCTGAGTTTCTCAGTCTTCTTCTGAAGATGTACACATTATGTCTGTTAGCTGTCTGTTCAACATTTACTTTACTCAACCTGAATTCATTTGGACTTGGCAGGCTCAGAGTACCTACTCATTTTTGTAATAGGTAAGCTCCCCAGAAGTTTGCTTAATATTCAGTTGTTAGGCTGAGATGAATTTTTAAAATGATGATATAAAAAAAGTTACATTCGTAGTCTTCAAGATATGAAGTACCAGAACTGATATCCAGGTTCTCTAAACTAAATTGTTAGGTAGAAAAAATGCTTTGACAGTGTCCCTTTCCCATCATTTCTTTTAACTACCCATTTCTCCATCCATTTGTTCATCTATTTACTGTGTGCTTGTTCTGTGTAACCATTGTACTAGGTGCTCCTGCAATAAGACAGGAAGTTTCCCACTCTGTACTTACTCTATTTTCCTTTGGCAAACTTCCTGATATTGTTTGAGCTGTTTTATTTTTAGGTTTGATCATCACTAGACTAATAGCACTGACTGTGCTACTTCCATGATAAAAAAAAATTTCAGTTCTTTTTTTTTTGAAATGGAGTCTCACTCCATCACTCAGGCTGGAGTGCAGTTGCACAATCTCGGCTCATTGCAACCTCTGCCTGCCAGGTTCAAATGATTTTCGTGCCTCAGCCTCCCAAGTAGCTGGGATTACAGGCGCCTGCCACCACGCCTGGCTAATTTCTTGTACTTTTAGTAGAGACAGGGTTTCACCATGTTGGCCAGGCGGGTCTCTTACTCCTGACCTCAGGTGATCCACCCACCTTGGCCTCCCAAAGTGCTGGGATTACAGGCATGAGACACCATGCCCAGCCTAAAAATATTCAATTCTTTAAAAACAAGAAAAATGCCCCAAACCTACTAGATAATGTAGAGGAAGTGAAGTATAAATCTCACAACTTGACATTCAAAGCCCACTATCATTGGGGCTTTACCTTGTCTCCCCAGCTCATCTTTTGGTCAGTCCCCTTTGTTTCATCCTGACTGGACTCCTTGTAGTTCCTTGAAATTCTCTCCTGTGTGCCCCCACCCCAAGATTTTTCCTAATATGATCCTTTTTCCCCTGATGCCCTTTTACTGAACTCTCTTATCAAAATCTTAGTCATTCTCAAAGGTGTTGTGCAAATGATGGAGTCTTAAAGTTTGGTTTTTAAATTTACACCAAATCCATTGATCCCTCTCTGTGAACACTGATAGGGTTCAGTATGTTATGTTATGTTATGTTATATTATGTTATGTTACGTTATGTGATGTGTGTGTGTGTGTTTGTGTATACTTCTTGCAAGGCAGTTACACAAATAACACAAATACACAAATAACTTTAGTTTAAGGACAATCATTTTTCCCCTCCAATTAAGGACTATCTCTTTCAATTATTGAATCTCAAAGAACACCTAGAATAGTGTTATGCACAATTAGGTTTGCAATAAATGTTTATTGGCTTGAATAGGCAATGTTCAGTCATTTAAGGTCTGTGAGGAGGAGAGAGAGCACATAGCCAGGCTAGAAGAAAGAGATGATAAAGGACAACTAGGAAGCCTTTGTTATAATTGAGACATAAAAAACATTTGGGCCCCAACCACGGTGGGAATGGAAACAAACGGGTGAATGGATATGAATGTCTACACAGAGAATAGATTCTAGGAGAAGGGGAAATGAATAGAAATAATATCAAGGATTGGAGCCTGGCTAACTGGGAGCATGGTGGCATCCTGAACAAAAATAGGAAACTCAGAGTGGAGTTGTTTGGGCAAAGGGGCAGGGTAGGTAGGAGATAATGAATTTAGTGTTTTAGGTATTGAGTTAGAAGTGCAGGTGGAACCAGGTGGAGGGGTACAGCAGGTGGCTGGCAATGTGGCATTGCAGCCTTGGAGGGCCACCAGCTTGGAGGCAATGGTTGAAAATGAAAGAGTGAAAGAGATTTTCACAAAAGAAAACCTTGTAGAGCCAAGGAAGACGGCTATGAAGTAGACCCTAGTGAATGCCTGGATCCACAGAGCATTGCCATGGGAGACTCCTTTTTTTGTGACAAGATTTGCTGACATAAATTACATCCAGCACTTAGCCATCTGTCTCACTGTAGCTGTTGAGATTTCTCTGGTTGTTAGTTTTCTCTCCTTCACCTAGACCTTAAACTGAGGGAAGGAAGCTATTTACAAAACCCTCTGATCTTGCCTTTCAGAAGGCACCAGATAAAGCAGTTACTTTTTAACCAGAGATAATGAACTGAATTCTTCTGCATATCAGAATTAAATGTACTTTGAACTTGCAGTGGTGATCAAAGAGAAATACATAACTGGGATGGGAGCTGTATAAAACAGTCCTTGGGAATTCTATGTTTTGGTAGAAGCCAACCCAGAAACTGTCAGCCTTTTTTTGTAAAACTTGGGAAAGCCTCCTAAACAGACTCAAGAAATATCTATTAAGCATCTAATTTGCTCCAGGTCCTGTGATCATTTTTTAATTTTGGCATAATTTTCCCCAAACCCTGTGAAGTAGATATTCTCTTCATTTTCAGAAGAGAATGTATCCTAACATTTTAAAAACAGTGAACCTTGAACTATCTCTGCTAATACCGTTGCCAGGGGCACTGGCTGCTGTGCCCACTGCTCCCACCAAGTGGTAGATCCCATTGCATCAGAGTCCTCAAATGCTGACTCAGACCTCTGATTGGCTAAGCCTGGGTCACGTGCCTGTGTCCTGGCTGCAGCCTTGTGGATTTTGTAGTTGCTTCCTCCAAGGTTCACACAACAGGATCTTCTCCCCTATGGGAAAGGAGATCAGATGCTGAGGAGCCTCCAAACCCCATTAGTAAATATCTACTCCAATGAGGAAAGCAGAGTTTGTATGTCCAAGGACAATAGTAAGCACTGGAGTTGAACAAAACTGAGGTCTTCGAAGTCTGACTAATCTTTCCATTATACTATAGCTGTTTTACTGCAACTATTTGAAAGAGGACAGATAATTCATTTCTCTCACTTTTCCAAAACTCTCCACAATTAACAAAACTTCCTTCTGTGTACTTTTAATGCACCAGACATTAAAAGTTAGGCACTTTACATACATTGTTTAATCTCTGTGAAAACCTTTGGAGACAAAGATTATTGGGAGGAATTAGAATTCTCATGTTACAGATTAAGAAAACTGAGGTTTAGAGAGGTTATGTGGTTTGGTCCAAGATTGTCAGTAAATAAAGGGCTCTTTCTATCTAATTACAAAGTTAGAGGCCTTTATATATCATGGTGCCATCAGAAGCTGTCTGGGTAAGGGTTTGAGCTTTATTTACATTTGCTTTTTCTCCTACTTCCAGCTCCTAATTCAATGACTGGCACATATCAAGCGCTCCATCAATGCTTGTTGAATGAGTGAGTGTGCCTGAACTAAGTGGAGAGGGGAGGGAAGAAAACTTTAAAGAGTGATAGTGACTATTAACAAGGAGGCATTTGGGATGTGGGGTGAGAGGAAATCACTCAATGAAGTAGAATTATCTCTTACTAGATTAAATCAAGGAAGGTAAATAGGTTAAGAGTTAAGGCGCATTTAGAAAGCTTACCCTGTGGTGGTTCCACCTAGGAGTATCAAAGCCCAGCTCCCTTGCCTCAAGTCTGGACAACTCTGCAGTGTAACTTACACTCCAGAATTCTCCTCTTGGGGCCAGAATGCACTCCTGTCCAAGGGACTTCGCCCGAAATCACCCTCTTGCTTGCTTTCCTCCCAATCTCTGTCTTGCTTCCCCTACTCCCTTCCTGGCTTCCCTGGAGGGCAAGTTCTTATTAAATCTCTTGCACACGAATCTTCAACTCAGGGGTCTGACTCTGGGAAACCCAACCTAAGCCTGGCAGTCATTCTCGGAAGGTTTGTAGTGTGCCTGGAACTGGTAGACACTCAATAAACACATATTGAATGAATGAATGAATAAATGAATCCTAGGGCTGTCCCTTTCCCTTATGACAAATGTCCATAGGGCCATAGCTCTCTCTTTTAAAACATTTTTTTTATTTTTAAAATTTTCCATACGTTATTGGGGTACAGGTGGTATTTGGTTAAATGAGTAAGTTCTTTAGTGGTGATTTTTGAGATTTTGGTGTACCCATCACCCGAGCAGTATGCACTGCCCCATATTTATAGTATTTTATCCCTCATCCTCCTCTTACTCTTCCCCGCAAGTCCCCAAAGTCTGTGGTATCATTCTTATGCCTTTGTGTCCTCATAGCTTAGCTCCCATATATCAGTGATAACATACGATGTTTGGTTTTCCATTCCTGAGTTACTTCAATTAGAATAATAGTACGCAGTCTCATTCAGGTCACTGCAAATGCTGTTAATTCAATCCTTTTTTTTTTGAGACAAAGTCTCGCTCTGTCACCCAGGCTGGAGTGCAGTGGCGCTATCTCAGCTCACTGCAAGCTCCGCCTCCCGGGTTCACGCCATTCTCCTGCCTCAGCCTCCAGAGTAGCTGGGACTACAGGCGCCCACCACCACGCCCGGCTAATTTTTTGTATTTTTAGTAGAGACGGGGTTTCACCGTGTTAGCCGAGATGGTCTCGATCTCCTGACCTCATGATCTGCCCGCCTGGGCCTCCTAAAGTGCTGGGATTACAGGCGTGAGCCACCGCGTCCGGCAATTCAATCCTTTTTATGGCTGCATAGTATTCATATATGTGTGTGTGTGTGTGTGTGTGTGTGTGTGTATACCACAGTTTCTTTATCCACTTATTGATT
This sequence comes from Colobus angolensis palliatus, assembly GCF_000951035.1. Lineage (NCBI taxonomy): Eukaryota > Metazoa > Chordata > Mammalia > Primates > Cercopithecidae > Colobus > Colobus angolensis. The sequence goes on from NW_012111253.1 coordinate 6,958,151, forward strand.
GATGGGAATTTGGGTTGGTTCCACGATTTTGCAATTGTGAATTGTGCTTCTGTAAAAAAGCATGTGCAAGTATCTTTTTTGAATAATGACTTCTTTTCCTCTTGGTAGATACCCAGTAGTGGAATTGCTGGATCAAATGGTAGTTCTATTCTTAGTTCCTTAAGGAATCTCCACACTGTTTTCCATAGTGGCTGCACTAGTTTACATTTCCACCAGCAATGTAGAAGAGTTCCCTGTTCATTGCATCCATGCCAACATCTACTTTTTTTTATTCTTTTGATTATGGCCATTCTTGCAGGAGTAAGGTGGTTGCATTGTGATTTTGATTTGTATTTCCCTGATCATTAGTGATGTTGACCTTCTTTCATATGTTTTGAGAATTGTCTATTCATCTCCTTAGCCCACCTTTTGATGGGATTGTTTGTTTCTTCCTTACTGATTTGTTTGAGTTATTTGAGAAAAATGTGTATTCTGTCCTTATTAGGTAGAGTGTTCTATAGATGTTTGTTAGTTCTAATTGGTTTATGGTGTTGCTGAAGGCTTCTATTTGCATTGATCTTCAAACTAGTTGTTCTGTTCATTACTGAGAAGAAAGTATTGCAATTTCTATCATTGTTGAATTGTCTACTTCGCTCATTATATCCGTCAGTTTTTGCTTCATGTATTTTGGTGCTCTGTTGTTAGGTTCATTTATCTTCCTGATGGATTGACCTTTTTGTCATTATGTGTCCATCTTAATCCCTAGTAATTTGTTTGCATTAAAACCTATTTTCTCTTATATTACTAGAGTCACTTCACTTCAGCTTTCTTGTGGTTGCTATTTGCATGATATATCTTTTTGCATCCTTTTACTTTCAATCTATTTGCATATTTGAATCTAAATTGTTTCTTCTCTAGTTAGCATATAGTTAGATCTTATTTTTTAAACCGAGTCTGACAATCTGTTTTTTATTAGATTGTTTAATCCATTCACATTTGATGTTATTGTCAATATAGCTGCATTTATATCTGCCATTTTACTTTTTGTTTTCTATACGTCTTCTGTCTTTATATTTTTCTTGTTCCTCTGTTCCTTCATGTGTGCTTTCTTTGGCATTAAATGAATATTTTCTAATGTAGCATTTTCATTTCTTTAATGATTTTTCTGACTATGTATTTATTAGTTATTTATCAGAGATAGCTTCAGATTTATACTAATTTAATGCTAGTAAGATACAGAAATGTTACTTCTCTATGGTTCTATTCCTTTCCTACTTTTTGCAGCATTCTTATACATATTACATCTATGTGATGTTAACTCTCTTGCACTTGCACATGAATCTTCAACTCAAGGGTCTGCTTCTGGGAAACCCAACCTAAGCCTGGCAGTCATTCCAGAAAAGTTTGCAGTGTGCCTGGAACTGATAGGCACTCAATAAACACAAATTGAATGAATGAATGAATAAATGAATCCTAGAATTCAAGAACTTGCCCTCCAGGGAAGCCAGGAAAGGAGTGGCAGAAGCAAGACAGAGATTGGGAGGAATGTTAAAAATCCAAAAATACACTTTTATAATTATTACTGTATAAAATTCTATGTCTTTTATAGAGTCTAAGAGAAAAAGGAGAATAAGTATGTATTTGTAGCTTTCAGTATATTAATCTTCTTATTTATCATTTCTGGTTCTGTATATTTTTTCTTGTGGATTCCAGTTACCATTTGGAATTCTTTTCTTTAGCCCAATACAGCTTGCTTCCACCCCCTTTTTTGTGCTTTTATTGGCAAATGTATTACATTTCTATATGTTATAGGCTTAATGACACATTATATACACTTTGTTTGATAATATTGATTTTTAAAAGCTGTTAAGCAAAGAAAGAATAAATATGCGTCTGTACTGTCATTTATAATTACATAATTAGCTTTATTGATGTCCTTTGTTTTTTGTGTGTGGATTAAAGTTACTACCTGGAGTCACTTGGTTGCAGCCTAAAGAGCTTTTATTATGTCTTACAAGATTGGTGTGCTAGCCACAAATTATGTATTTTTGTTTATCTGGGAATTTTTAACATTTTGTCTTCATTTTTGAAAGTTAGGTTTGCTGGATACAGGATTCTCCACTGACAGGCTTTTTGCTTTGTGCACTTTAAATATGTTATTCCACTATCTTCTGACCTCCATTGCTTCTGATGAGATGTTAGTTATTTTTATTGTGGTTCTCATGTAAGTGATTGTTTTTCTTCGTTTTCAAGATTTTCTCCTTGTCTATGACTTTTAGCATTTTTACTATAATGTGTCACTTTGTAGATCTCTTTGTACTTATCCTACCTAGAACTTACTGAGCTTCTTGTATGTATAGATCAATATTTTTCAATAAACTTTGGCAGGTTTTAGCCATTATTTCTTCAAATATTTTTTCTACTCCGTTCTCTCTCATTTTTCCTTTTGATACTCTCACTATACACATTTTACTTTATTGGTATTTTATATTTGGTGCAACTTTGTTTCCATGCTTTACTTCTACAATTATTATTTCCTTTAGTTCTTTGAACGTATTTATAATGGTATGTTGAAATCTTTGTTAAATCTGACATCTGGTCACACTCACAGGCAGCTCCTGTTGCTTGATTTTTCCCTTTTAGCATACTTTCCTGTTTCTTTGAATATCTCATATTTTTGAAACTAGACATTTTTAATAATATATTACAGCACATGGGTACTTCCCCATCACTGACTTCAGGGCTTGTTATTATTACTTGCTTCCTTACTTATTTAATAAGTAGCTGGATTATTTTAGTGAAGTGTACTTATTCCTACACTCACAGTGTGAGCCTCTGATGTTGCTCCTCAGAAGTGTCAGTCTTGAGTATGCCCATAGTCACCTTGGGATGATAGTGGTTTTGGCAGTACTCTCTTTGACTGCCTTTTTCCCCGACTACACTTAACTGTTAAGACACTTCTCTAATTGTCAGTTGAATGTTCTATTTTTTTTCAACAAAGTCCTGGTACACAGATTACTTCTGAATCTAATCCAATCACATTTGGGCTTCTTTAGAGGAGTAGTTCCTGAGGTCAGTGTTTTAGAAATGTTCTGACCCCAAGAGAGGTCTTTTCGGCTGTTTCTTTCCTTGTTTCTCTCCAGCACACTAGTTGGCCTACAATGTAGCCTATATCTCCAATGAATCTACTAATCGTTTCCTCATTGCTTTTCAGCACACTTCCACTGTTTTTGAGAGTGCCCGGCTTGAACTTCTTCACTGTCTGTTCCAAATGAAGCCAGTTCCTTTGTAGTGGGATTTGGAACTCTCTGCTCTATGGATTGCTTCTCCCTTCAGGCAACATCTCTTAGTCATGGCTCTGGTGCTGATGGTAAAGTCAATGGCTGGTCTCTGAATGACACCCTTGTATTAGGAGCTGAATGCTTGGTGGATGGAGTAGGGGCAACTGTCCTGGTCTCCTAGACTTGCCTATTTTGGCATGAAAACCATGTCCCAGTAACTAAGGCAAAGACAACTGGGGCTCCATTATTCTTAGAGGCATTGAACCAAAGGTAGAACTTCTATTTTGTGAGTCGTGGCTAGGCAGAAGAAGGCAGCACATACCTCTCTGTCTCACTCACCTGGAATTTAAATTTAGCAGCAGCTAACTGGGGGCAGGATGTGAAATGTTATTTTCCTGCTCCCTTCCTTGGAAGGATAGCCCTCTGACTGGGAGCATGGTAAAGGGGAGTACTGTATTCCTGGTTGTACCAGTCTGAAGTAGAGTTTCCAGCTCACTTAGTTTGGAAGTGGGAGGGCATATGTTCTGGTTCATATACTAAGGATTCTTACAATTCTTACCAAATTTTAGTAGGTTTTCTTGAGTAAACATTTCTTCATTTGCCATATGCTCATATGGCCATTTCCAGAGGATTAAGTGGTTATTTTAAAAACAATTTTCACCAATTTCTTAATAGCTGAGGAGTGGGTCTGCGGAGCTTCTTGTGTTGTCATGTCAGAAGTTGAACTCCTCCAGTGATTTCATTTCCAAGCATAGATTATTATTTTTTCTATAACCAGATTCTGGCTGTATTGATTTCCATAGTCGTCTATCTTAATGTTGTCCTCTAATCAGCAGTAGTGAAAAAACACTAAATCAAAGTCTTCTATACATTGATTAGAACTATTTGCAAGTTTAAAAAAATAAAAAAGAAAGGTTAAACTGTGTTTTAAAGCATATTTCAAAGCTATGAAGAATTCTAAAATTTTTAATGGAAAATTTGCTGTCTCATCCACAGGTCAGTGCAACCTATGGTCACACATTGCCCTGTGTGAACTGAACTAAACTGAGTTGAATTTTGCTCTGGGCATTTGCCAGTCACAGTGCAGCAGGTGAGCAGGAAGGCTGCTTTTACTCCCTGAGGACTAAGACTTGGTGGTTTTCAGAGTTTCTAACATGGCCATCAAGAGTTCAGTTTCCCAGGAGCTATTTTGTGGGTGACTGCTTTAGTTGTCATAGAACAAGGTTTTGGCATGCGTGGATGCTCCCACATAGGCAGAGTACCTGTCATTTGGCAGCAATAAACCTCTTCACAAATGAAGGACAATTGTGTTCATGCCAGCTCTTAACTCTCTGTGTTAATTTAGTTCAGGGAAAACACTTGCAAAACTGCAATCCACATATGAACCCCTAAATTCATATATGAACCCCTAAACTAAATTTAGTTAATAAACCCCCGGCTCCTCAATTAAATTTTATTTTAGTCTGAAAACTTGAGAGGATAAGAGACATTACATTGCACTCTTTATTTTTTTCTCAAATCAAATCAAATCTGACTCTAGTCTCCATCCTGCCTGGGCTGTGAGAAATAATACCTCAGATACAGACAGGTCCTTATCTCTTCCTTCCTTGGGCTGTGTTGGAGCCTGGTTTTTAGATCACATGATTACTACTGCCTTGTTTTTTGAAGTTTAGGCTGCTTCCAGCTCAAGCAGTCACTGGAAATTTTTCTTGGGGCTTCTCATGCCATGGTGCATGTCTCTATGTGGTTCTCTAGTCTCTCCCTACTGAGGTCCTCTCCAAGTGAGGGGTCAGGTTCCATACCAGACTCAGAGATGCCCTCTCCTCTGATTTAGCTGCTTCTACTCTTGAACTCCTCAATACCAAAGGGGATAATCCCTTTCCCCTCCTTTCTAGGATCTAATTTAATCACTCCAATAAGCTCAAGGATTTGAAAACCAAATCCAAAAAGTGTATGTGCCTCCTGCTTTCTGCTATGTAACAACAATTCCCCCTCTTGCTTGCACAATCTTTCCATACCCTACACAAAGGAATACAAAGGCATTTGTCCTTTCTTTGGGGAAAGGAAAAATACAGCAAAAGCAAAGTCAAATCAGCTCATCAATAAATAATTTTTTCATGGTTACTAATAGCCTGTAGGGACCACTTTCTTCTCATTCCTTGTCTACTCTCTAGTGGAGTGTCTTAGTAAGATGGTTAAAGGAAGAGAGAAAAAAGTAAAGAAGTTTAGGGGACTAAGTTAATTTAGCCTGCTTGATGAGTAATGGGCTCCTATGTTATTAACTGATATCAAACTACATGAACTACATGTGTAGCAACGCTAGGTGTGAAGAGTATTTGGTAACACTTCAAATATTCTTTCTTCCCTCTCCTTATACCTGACCCCTACACTGACCCCTATGCTCCCTCAAGCATTTGGTTTTTGCCTTAAAATACCTGGTATGCTTTAAGGGTGATCACCCATAGCCCCTATGACTCTTCAAAAATCTTCCCCACCAGCAGACTGATTCCTGCAATTCCATCATCAGAGCTACACCTTTCTTAAAAGTGAAAATGGGAGGGTTATATTAGTTTCTTGTGGCTGCTGTAACAAAGACCACAAATTTGGTGGCTTTAGACAATAAATGTATTCTCTCATAGTTCTGGAGGTTAGAAGTCTGAAATCATCTTGTCTGCAGCACCATGCTCCCTCTGAAGGCTCTGGAGGAGACTGTTCCACATCTTTCTTCTAGCTTCTGGTGGTTGCCTGTGATTCTTGGTATCCCTTGGCTTACAGCTGCATCACTTCAATCTTTGTATCTGTGGTCACGTGGCCTTCTTCTCTGTCTGCCTCTCTGTCTCCCCAAATCTCTTTCTTCTTATAAGGACTGCTGTCGTTGAATTGAGGGCCCACCCTAATCCTGTATGACCTCGTCTTAACTTGATTACATCTTCAGCGACCTTATGTCCAAATAACATCACATTCGCATGTACCAGGGATTAGGATTTAGACATATCTTTTGGGGGATGCAGTTGAACCTACAATAAGGGTTAACACTAATTATTGCCAGTTACTTACAGTTGAGTGGGAGCATTTTTAGCAGACTTTATTTGAGAAGGAATTCAGAATCAGAGACATGATGATGGAGGATGGGGCAGATAGAAAAGATTGGAAATGAGCTGTTAACTGCACATTAATGTTGAGGGTGGGTCTGCTGTGGCCCTGTGACTCTCTGCCAATTTGACCATAACGAAAAAGAGGAGGCTGAGAAGACAGAGTAGCTACAGCTGGACAGAAAAATAGGAATTAAGGGACCTTGGTGATATTTCGGATGAGTCCAGAAGAAAAGAAATCTTAGTACAATGATCTATGATTTGAGTAAAACACATCTCTCTAATTTAAATAGATTTGGGAAGTGATTGAAATTTCACAGTCGTAAGTTTTTAAATTTTGCTTCATCATTGGTGGTTTCATAGTTGAGCTCCTAAAAGTTTAGCTTTTTGTTTCCTTTAATAGGATTTGAGTTATAATTCTAAAGAACCACTAGGTCTTTATTCCTTCCTGATTGTATCATCTAAATTACTTAACGTTTAGAGAAACTGTCAAAAGAAAGTGTCAAAGATGAAACTAAGTCTGTGGCAAAATTAACCAAGGCTGTTTATTCATCAGCTTGCAGCAAGGGAACCCTTGTTCAGGTCATTTCCATTTCTGCACAGGTTCAAAGGTGTTAGAGAGGAGAGTCAGTTTTATAGCTAGTGAAGAAATGCTGAGACAGCCTGATTGGCAAGCGTTCTATCAAGGTGAGATTTTTTAGAAGGGAGGGAGACTTTCTAATGGCCCCTAGGTACATTTAGCCATCACAGGTTGGTTGCAAGGGGCAAGTGAGCTATTTGGGAACATTTCATAAGAGGAAGGATTGCTTAGTGTTGGGATGAAGGGTTTTCTATGGCTGGCCATATCCTGGAAGGAGATGGGGCTCATGGTGTGCTTTTTTTCTGAAGTTAAATTGTCACTGTGGTCCTTACCGGGGAGGGGGAAGCTACCATGGCAGACAATCTCCCAGAAGCAGTGAGAGCTATAGCTAATACATCTCATTCTAATGAGACAGAAAGGATAAAAAAGAAGACTATAGGCTGGGCGTGGTGGCTCATGCCTGTAATCCCAGCACTTTGGGAGGCCGAGGCAGGCAGATCACGAGGTCAGGAGATCGAGACCATCCTGGCTAACACAGTGAAACCCCATGTCTACTAAAAATACAAAAAATTAGCTGGGCATGGTGGCGGGCGCCTGTAGTCCCAGCTACTTGGGAGGCTGAGGCAGGAGAATGGCGTGAACCCGGGAGACAGAGCTTGCAGTGAGCCCAGATCATGCCACTGCACTCCAGCCTGGGTGACAGAGCAAGACTGTCTCAAAAAAAAAAAAAGAAAAGAAAAGAAGACTACCAAATGGCAGTTTGAAACAAAGCTAAATTTATTTGCTTGCCTGACAACACACAAATACTGGATCAGCAGACTCTCTTAGCAGAAATAAAGGTCTAGGTATGGGGTGAAAAGGGAGAAAGTACATCAAATGATGAGACATTCTGAGTTCAGGTCTCTGGCTGGTTCATAAAATGGATTGTAAACTCTTCTAAGCCAGTGGCTAGTTTCAGGTGTTTCATCACTGAATGCCAGGAAGCTGAGTTTCAAACAAGTTCAAGATTGGCTGTGTTAAATTTCAATGTGTCTAGGTTAATTCAGCAGAATGCTCATATGCACATGGAAGCAGCTCTGGCAAGCTTTTTCTTCAACAGGGAAAACAATATAGCAATATTAAAAAAAATTACAGGCAAGAAAGCATCCACCCTCTTACAACCTTATTGACTATACAGTGTTTTATTTTGGGATATTGTTTTTGTGTTCAATACACACATTTATTTTTTATTTTTATTTTATTTATTCATTTTGAGATGGAGTTTTGCTCTGTCACCCAGGCTGGAGTGTAGTGGTGAGATCTCGGCTCAACACAACCTCCACCTCCTGGGTTCAAGCGATTCTCCTGCCTCAGTCTCCTGAGTAGCTGGGATTACAGACATGTGCCACCATGCATGGCTAATTTTTAAAAATATTTTTAATAGAGAGAGATGGGTTTTCACCATGTTAGCTAGGCTGGCCTTGAACTCCTGACCTCAAGTGATCTGCCCGCCTTGGCCTCCCAAAGTGCTGAGATTACAGGCATGAGCCACCCTGCCCGGCCAATAAACGCATATTTAATAGTTGTAAACACACAACACATACTATTTTGTATTTCCAACTTGTTTTATGACTTGAAAATAATCCTAAAATATTTTTCCATGTTACTACATGGTCTTTATTGTGAGGATTTAATGACTACATAGTATTCTTTCAAGTCAATATGACATCAACTATTTATTCACATTTCCTATTTTTGAACATTTGGTGAGTCCAGTGACCTCTGTGTAATGTGTGTGTGTGTGTGTGTGTGTGTGTGTGTGTGTGTGTGTGTGTGTGTAGGATAGCAGTGAACATCTTTGCTGATTCAAGAATTTTTTTCTCTTATTTTCTTAAGATCAATTCCCCCAAAGTGAGCATTCTATGTCAAAGTGAAGGAACTCTTGCTGACTCTTAATATGAGGGGCCAAATTTCCTTCCCATTTCCAGGGGTATTTCCCTCACTCTCACCCTAGAGCAGTAGAAGTATACCAGTTTTATCCCTATGTTGCCAGCACACAATGTTCTTGCCATTAAAAAATCTTGCTAATTTGATGTTGTCCCGTCCTGCAGGACAGTTGAACGGACCCTGAAGGGGGGAGTGGGAATTGAGGAGACAAGAAAACACAAGAAATGGAGACGAGACAAATAGCCTGATCAAGTCTCGTTTAATGGTGGCAGTGCAATGCCTTATATAGGCTGGCAGGGGAAGAGGTTGGGCCAGGGTGGTGACGGGGGGCTGGGTTTTCTCAAATTACAATTGTGCATGCGCCGTTAATTGGTATTTTTCCCGGGCACGGAATTGCGCCTGCGCTGTAGGCTGCATATCTTCCTGGGCGCGAAAAAGGTTGGCGCCCGAGGGAAAAGTTTTGGCGTGCGGGGGAAAAGTTGTTAATGAAGAACCCGGAAAAACGCCATCTTGTCTCTGATGATACGGAGCTTAAGCAACAGAAGCCGTGGCAATTTCCGGGCCTCATGGCTCCGGACAGGT
>NW_012111253.1:6969900-6982952 GCF_000951035.1 Colobus angolensis palliatus
TCTACTTCTGAACGGTTAAGGTTATTTTTACTTTTGTTTTCATTAGTTGTAGGTAAAACTTGGTATTTTTTTGCCTTTTCCTTATTTGATGTTTCTATATTTGTTATCGAGGGGTCCCCAGCTTCCTCTTCGTCGCTCTGTAGTGATATCAAGTCTATTTCTTTACTAGGTGTGGGTTTTTTGAGTTCGGTTTGGGAACTGCCTCTTAATATTTCCTCAGTCTGAGCAACTGCTGCCATTACCTCAGGATCTTTTTCTTTTCTATCTATTATATCCTTGATTAAGTTCCAATAAGAAAAGGCTGTTACCGGAACCTTCTCTGGTCCAAAAGTACTATAATAATCTTGAAAACAGTCTCCCACCCTACGCCATCTCTTTATGTCAATGGTCCCCTCTTGGAAACCAAGGGCAGGTATCCTTTACAAAATCAAAAAATCTAAACAAATCATTACTTTTAACCTTTACTCCTCATGCTTTTAAAGCCTCTTTTAATTGCCCTACATAAATCTGATGCTGGCTTAATTCTTGTCCCATAATCAGACACTATTACTCACCTCTGGTTCTGACGTGGCAGGCTCCTGCGGCAACCGGAGGAGTTTCTTCCACTTTTAATTTCGGCCGACTTCAGTGCCTTCTTCCTCACTTTTTCCCCCGTGTCCAGGTCCCTGTTCTAGGCACCACGTGTCCTGTCCTGCAGGACAGTTGAACGGACCCTGAAGGGGGGAGTGGGAATGGAGGAGACAAGAAAACACGAGAAATGGAGACAAGACAAATAGCCTGATCAAGTCTCGTTTAATGGTGGCAGTGCAATGCCTTATATAGGCTGGCAGAGGAAGAGGTTGGGCCAGGGCGGTGACGGAGGGCTGGGTTTTGTCAAATTACAATCGCGCATGCGCCGTTAATTGGTATTTTTCCTGGGCACGGAATTGCGCCTGCGCTGTAGGCTGCATATCTTCCTGGGCACGAAAAAGGTTGGGGCGCGAAAAAGGTTGGTGCGCGAGGGAAAAGTTTTGGCGCGCGCGGGAAAAGTTGTTAATGAAGAACCCGGAAATACGCCATCTTGTCTCTGATGATACGGAGCTTAAGCAACAGAAGCCGTGGCAATTTCTGGGCCTCATGGCTCCGGACAGATGTAAGCGTAAAATAACAGCTCAAGGTTACTTTAAAATGTATTTCTTTACTTGGGAGGATAAACATTTCCTCATATCTTTATTTTCTAATGTTAATTAGTTCTTTATGTCTTTTGCTCATTTGAAGTATTTGATTTTGAACCAGAATAACACACTGCACACCCTTCTACCTATCCCAATGAAGACTTAATGTAAAATAATGCTCTTTTGTTTTTCACCTTCTGCATGGGGCGGCTGCCCACAGCAAAAGCAGTCTTTACTTTTAAAAATTTCCTCTTGAAGTTCAGCCCCTGCAATATAAATAAGAGTTCTTTGGTACACTTGTCCTTGATGAAAAAACAGATTTCTGCTAGCAAAAGAGGCTCTCAAGAATAATGCAAATGTCTTTAGCTTCTGATTTTTTCTCAACCAAATTAAATGGTATATTTTAATGTCTATGATCTATTTAGTCACATTGTGCGGCTTCTAGCCATGTGCTATACAAAAGTGTTCCTCTTGAATTTTTTTTTAAATTTTGATTTTAGGTTTGTGGGGACATACGAAGGTTTATTGCATAGGTAAACTCGTGTCACGGGGGTTCGTTGTACAGATTATTTCAACATCCAGGTATTAAGCCCAGTACCCAGTAGTTATCTTTCCTGCTCCTCTCCGTCCTCCCGCCCTCCCTTGTCAAGTAGACCCCAGTGTCTGTTGTTTCTTTCTTTGTGTTCCTAAGTTCTTATCATTTAGTTCCCACTTATAACTGAGAACACGTGGTATTTGGTTTTCTGTTCCTCTGTTTGCTAAGGATAATGACCTCCAGCTATATCCATGTCCCTGAAAAAGACATGATCTCGTTCTTTTTTATGGCTGCATTGTGTTACATGGTGTATACATACCACATTTTCTTTATCCAATCTGTCATTGATTAGCATTTAGGTTGATTCCATGTCTTTGCTATTGTAAATAGTGCTGCAGTGGACATTGAGTTGTCCACTGAATTGTCCATTGAATGGTGCTGCAGTGAACATTGAATTGTTTTGATTTGCCACCAATTGTAGCCAATTAATCTCTTTGGATACTTATCACCCTTTGTGCCCCTAGCACCCCTTTCCTACCCTGGTGTTGGAACCACCAACTTACTTTCTGCATTGGAAGGGATATATCAGAGATTCATCACAAACACTTTTCCCAAATATTGTCACTTTTTCACAGTCTCTGTTTTAGTAGAGATTGATTATTTGGTATTTATTCTGTAAACGGAATGAATGTATGCAGAGCCTTGTACATTTAGTCCCTATTTTGTGATTTCATATAAATTATACTTTCATTTGTAATGCTACCCCAAAGTCAATATATTATTTTACCACCCAGCAAATTTCTTTTGTAAAGGACCAGATAGTAAATATTTTAGGCTCTGTCAGCCACATAAGGTCTCTGTTGCTTTCACTGCTTCTGTCTCTTCTTCTTTCTCCTCCTCCTCCTTCTTTTTCTTTTGCAATCCTTTAAAAATGTAAAAACCATTCTTAGGTCTAGGCCTTACAAAAAATGAGGCTGTGATTGGATTTGGATTTGGCACATGATTTGTAGTTGGCCATTGCTGATCTAGAATAATTCAGAAAAAAAATTAAGATTTTAATTGTTTTCTTTGTGAGATAAGTAATGCATGACTAGCATTAGTTAGCTGGTTGTTTATTTTTTCTTTTTAGACAATAGCAAAAAGCATATTCATGGCAGTGAGGATGGGCCCCATTTGAATGGCTAATATTTATCTCAACACAGCTATTTTTGAGTAGTCGGTGATATTCTCTTACAAAAAGGAAAGAAAAGAAAACAAAGCTGCCAGACAGTACTTGAAGCTTGGATTTACTTTCTGCACTACTGCAAGAAGGTCTTGCAATGAGAACCAAAAAAATTATATTTTCTGATGGTGCATTGGGAAAACTAGTGGTGATTGTAAAATGTATTTAGAGTTTAATTAAAACACAGTTACTGCAGAGGCTTCATAATAATGTATTGTTTTTCTGCTTAGATTTATATCATCAGTGTGCTAGCTACTTGTGCTTTACATTGACCAAGAGGACATATTGCACAAGTATGTGGATGAAGATTACTGGACTTTTACCTTAGGAAATATTTCTCAGTAGGCCATATAATGAAGTATCTCCATTAATTTTTCTTTTCTAATGCTATATTTGAATTTTTTAAAAGTAATTTCTAATTTATCCAGTAATTCCACTCTGACATAACACAAGCAGAATACTGAAAGTTGGCAACCCCACTGATATGGTTTGGCTATGTCCCCACCCAAATCTCATCTTGAATTGTAGCTCCCATAATTCCCATGTGCTGTGGGTGGGACCCAGTGGGAGATAATTAAATGATAATTAATTGCCCCATACTATTCTTGTGGTCTCGTGGTAGTGAATAAGTCTCATGAGATCTCATGGTTTTATAAGGGGTTTCCCTTTCCACTTGGTTCTCATTCTCTCTTGCCTGCCACCATGTAAGATGTGCCTTTTGCCTTCCACCATGATTGTGAGGCCTCTCCAGCCACGTGGAACTGTGAGTCCATCGAACCTCTTTTCCTTTGTAAATTACCCAGTCTCAGGTATGTCTTTATCAGCAGCATAAAAACAAACTAATACACCCACTCCCTTTCAAAAAACAGAGGCAAAACCACAAACACATTTCCTTATGTGGTCTGTGTCTGTTCATGCTTCAGTAACTGAATACCAAGGACAGGGTGGTTTAAACAATAGAAGTTAATTTTTTTCACAGTTCTAGAGGCTGGAAGTTCAAGATCAAGGTGCCCTCAGGGTCAGTTTCTGATGAGGTCTCCCCTCCTGGCTTGTAGATGGCCATACCTTTTCCCTGTGTCCTCACATGGCCATTCCTCTATGCACACATGGAGAGAGGGAGAGCTCTCTGGTGTCTCTTCCTCTTTTAAGAATACTGGTTTTACCAGATTAGGGCCCCACCCTTATGACCTCACTTAACCTTTATTCCTTCTTTGTAGGTCCTGTCTCCAAATAAAGTCACACTGGGAGTTAGGACTTCAACAGAAATTTAGGAGGACACAACTTAGCCCATAACACAGTCAAGACAAATATTTCAATATCATAACATTCCTTGCTCTTTCACCTAGAATCTGCTTACCTTTCGATTCTAAAATTTTTGTGTGTGTGTTTTGAGATGGAGTCTTGTTCTGTCACCCAGGCTGGAGTGCAGTGGCATGAAGTTGACTCTCTGCAACCTCTGCCTCCCGGGTCCAAGTGATTCTCCTGCCTCGGCCTCCCAAAGTGCTGGGATTACAGGCATGAGCCACTCCACTCAGCCTAAAAGTTTTTTATTCCATTTCTAGGCAACACAAAGTTTGTAATAGCAAATGAAAGTGAAAAAGGAGAGGAACTGCTGTGGGGAGACATACTGATTGACCCCAGGCAGGAAGGGACATTGGACAAGAGGTTGCCAGCCATCAGAAGACAAAAAAAAAAAAAAAATAGGAAAAGAAGATTCAAACATTACTTTAGCACTATAGTCTAGGGCCACGGATTGCAGAAGTAAATGGCCCTACGGATTTAGAAAGAACTGTAAGGTATTACTCACTGGAGCTGCCCAGTAATGAATGTGCATAATGACTATGACAAGAAGAAAAGGTGCCTTGTTCAGGAAGGAGGAATGAATGTAGCACGTTTTAGACAGGATAGTTTAGGACAAGCAAGTGTGATTGCTTATAACAATCAACCCTTAAGTCCCCTGGAGAGGGTCTGGCCCATCTCTAGGATCTTTTCTTCCTGGAAAGCAGAGTTTAGAGCCCAACCTACTAGAGTTCAGAGCCCAGAGTTCAGAACTGTCCCTGCTCTTCTCCTCTTTTCCCCTCATCTCTGCTTAGAGGAATGTTGCTCCATCTGGGTTCTGAAATCTTTCTTCCTTCATTTTTTTCCCTCAAACTTTTGTTCTGCAGTTCAGAGGCTCTCTGTTCTCCTAGGTCCTAGGGGATTAGGCTTTTGTAAACTGAAGCTGGGAAATGTGTAGACTATTTCAACTTTCAGCCCAGTTCCTCTCCCCACCCCTCCTCCAGGCAAGGAACTTAAAGCTAACTCTAGGCTTGAAGGGGAAGGGAGGCTGACCAACCCTGCAAAACAAAGAACACGTACATTGTCTCCCAGACACTTCACAACAACCTTTTGAGGTAGATACTGTCACCATCCTCATTTTTCAGAATAGGAAACTGAGTCTTAGAGGTTAAGGTTAAGTTGCCCAAGGTGAAACAATTACTTAAGTGATGAGGTGTCAGAGAGAAGCAGGATTCAAACTCAGTCTTGTCTGCTTCTACATCTATAGCCCCTCTGTGCATCCTCAGAAGGTAGAAAGAAGGCAGTTTCCTAATTGATGTGATGAACTTTGAAGGAATTAACTCTGCATTAATTACTTAACAAGTAGGAATGTCTGCAATCCTACTTTATGAGATCTCATATTTTCCAGCAGCAAACCTGGGGCAGGAAAATGATTTTCCTGAGATATGGGGCTTGGCAACCAGAGCCAATCACAGGAAAACCAATGTCAAAACAGGCAGATCATGTGGCCCAAATGGTTGGGCCTTGTTGGGACATTAAATAACACGGTAGATACACCAAGGCTATGTCCTAATTGTATGAGTCCAAGGGCAGTATTTATTTTCTAAAGAAAGCAATGAGCAGCCTGCATAATTAGAAATTAACTACCGTAGTTGAAATTATGCAAACAGCGTAACAGGCAGAAAGCTAAACAAAAATGTGAAAAACTCTTGCAGCAATATTTGTACTTAACTTGAGTCTTCAAGGTTGACTTTTGCACAGAGTGCTTTTCTTTTCTTCCTGTGTTAGTGGCATTCTTCATGTGGAAGCTGTTGGTCTCGATCCCAGATTCAAGAGCTGGAAGCTTCACCCTGCTGAAAAGTTTAGGCTGGCATCATTCAGCAGGCTAAAGCTTCATTAATGGCAACATCTCTCAGCCATATGTCAATAAATCAATGCTCTAACAGGAAACAAATGCAGAAGGCTTATCATCAGCTTCCTGTCTCCTCCTTAGGAAAGTTGCGTTAGTCATAATGAAGGGCAATTTCACCCCTTTCTCTTCAAGACCTTTGTGTAAGTCCTGCTTCCCTTGAGTTTCCAAGGCGACTGCAAGCTCAGTTGGAAGCAACAAGTAACTTAGATGGCAAGTTCCCAATGGAATTGGAAGTGACCACCACAGACAAGGACAGCATGAAACAGAAAAAAGCTGCCACGCAGCTGGTCGGTGGATTCAGAGGCCACCCTTTCTTAGAGTCTGGATTTCAGAATGCTTCGTAGGATGAAGTAATCATATAAACAACCAGCTGTGGAAACTAAATAAGCCTTTTCATAGTTTCCATTTTTGCAGCTGGGAAAAAACATGTAAAATAAAGGTGAATTTTGGTCTGACAGCCTAATGTTAATTAGAACAGGGCCTTCAAGGATTGAAATCCATTATACTTTTGGGAAGGGTTGATTATCCCTCCCACTTATCCCTTTAACAAACCAAATTGACTTGTTCTTAAACATGGAAAGAATGCATAGCACCTTGGGACGGATTATTGAAATCTTAATCCCGTGGTCCCATCCACTGAGGCCCCCACAGCAAGCACTATTGAAATTATTTTTCTCGTCCAATCAGCAACTGGTAAATGCTTTGCAGTCATGGACTTGGCTAATATGTTCTGTTCAGTGACCATTTCAACAGGCTCTCAGCCACAATTTGCCTTCGCCTCTGAGGGGACACAATTCACCTTTACCAGGCTACTCATGGGGTATGTCAGCAGTCCTGTTGTCTCACACAATTTCACAGGTGAAATCTTAGCCACATCTATCTTTCTCAAGGAGCGCAGTTATGACATCAAACTGATGACATCCTCCTCTGATGGGATTCACTTGACATACTCATTTAGGCCATACAAACACAAAGGAGCTCTCAAAAAGGGGATGGACCATTGCCTCACACATAATACTAGGCCCTGCTATCTCAGTTAAATTCCTGTCATTGTTGGGAAATGAACATTGACTCTCTTAGCGCCCACAATGTTAAAGAAAGCCCAACATCTTTTAGGCATTTTTGGGTTCTGGAGGTAATACATTCTTCATGTACAAATTTTACTTAAGCCCATTTGTGTTACTTACAAATTGGCCTACCTTGAGTAACGTCACCAACAACAAAAGGCTCCAGAATCTGTCCAAATTTCAATAAAACAGGCACTCCTGTTCGTGCCCCACCCTACCCCGAGACTCCTTTACTGTAGAGGCTTTAGCAATCTCCTCTTGGGCCTCCTGGAGTCTCTGGACCACCCATGATGGTCATAGATTGCCAATCCCTTCTGGTGCAAGACACTGCCCTCCTTTCCCCCGTCATATACACCATTAGAGGGAAAAGTGCTGGCCACATACTGGGTTCTTCTGAAGATGAAGGCTCACATAGACCTTGAGTCTATGACCTTCCACACCCAGCTGTCTATTATGTCATAAGAGCCGCACCCTGCAAGTTTGTCATGGACTCTGAGGACTCCTTGCTATCCAATGGAGTCAAACCTGGGTCTTCTGGTGTATCCCACTTGAAGAAGGGGGTAGATAGCTTCCCCTGTCCTTGGTTTCTTGCTAGATGCCATGGAGCTGGAGGTCACCCCTTTCCAAGTCCCCGTTGTTTATCTGGGAAACCCCTTGGGATCAACTGAGTGAACAACAATGGGACTTTATACATTTTATGTATGGTATCACCACCATTACATACAATTAATCTTGTGGGAGACCTGCTGCTTTTCATCCCTTAGCCAGATCTTACCTGATCAAGGATGATACCTCAGCACAATTGGCTGAACTTCAGGCAGTCATTTTAGTAATGAATTCCCTGGCCAATAATTAACCCTATTTCCACATTTATACAATCATGGGCCATTGCCAATGATCTGGCTGTCTGGCTTGGGCAATGGCAGCAGCAACGATTCCTTGCCCAAGGTTGCCCTCTTCAAGGTAAGGAACTCTGGGAAGCTCCTGCCTCGTAGAGCCTCAAAGTATGAATGAATATCACATGTGTCTACACATCCTAAAGTCACAATACAAGACTTCACGGACACACTGCTTATCCATTTCAGAGTTCCAAACATTATGGAGAGTGACCAAGGCACTCACTTTCTCTTTCATCTTCTCTCAAAGTCATTTTCTGACCTTGTTGGGAGCCTGCCCAGAAAGCCTCATTATGTGAAGTAATAAACCCTTTTGTATGTTCTTGGTGTATGTGTCATCATCAATCTCAATATCCAAACCAAATTTTGAGTGGTGGTCCATCCTGTTTCTGCCAAATAACTACAACATGTACAATGGCCCCAATATAATACAAGTTTATTTCTTGCTCATTAATATTCTAATTGGATATTTCTCATTAATTTCGTTAATGGTTGGTTTTCCTCTGCATGATGATTCAGGCCACCCAGGATCCTTCCACCTTATGGTTCAACTATACCCTAGGACCTTATATTCATTATCTGCATGTAGCCATGGAAAGGGAACGAGTATGGTGAAGGTACACCTGTTTCTTAAAATTCTTGGCCTGGAATGATGTACTTCATTTTTTGTTCTCATTCCATTGGTAATGACTGGTTATATGACCACACCTAAATAATAGGGGATGCTGGGAAATGTAGCTTTGTGTGTTTTAGCAATGTCTATTTTATTGAAGGGGCAAGAACTTTAGTGGACAAGTAATTATTTTTGCCACAGGGACATAGCCTCTATCTGCAGATGTTTGAGAATCTGAATGGAATATGGCCCTACCCTGGCATAGGAGTCAATATACATATGAAAGCCCTACTCTCTAGACTATGGAACAACCATTTTTAGAGTGGAGTTGCTTGCTTGGAACAGGTGTTTCAGTAGCTTAATTTTTGCTTTCCCTTGAGCCGTCCCTTCTTGCTGCTGCTTTTTGTCTTCTTTTCCCTTCTCCTTCTACATTCATGAATAAAGGCCAAAGTGGTGGGGGATAATGGGGTTGGGAAAGAGAAGCATGGATAAATCTTGCTTGGCCATGTTAACAGGGGTGGGTGCTGAGGAGGACCAATCCATCCTCCCATCTCTCTATCGCAAGAGCTGAGCCAAATTCCTGTGAGGCCTGTGTATGAAATCGTTTGTCGCTGTTCACGTGGTCTTGAGCTCCTGAACTACTTTAATTTCAAGCAATTAATTTTGGAGATAATCAATTTGGGGACAAATATGCTGTCTACTGAGAAAAGAGTCCAAAGAAATATGTATTTTTATTTGGCTCCCCATATCAACTCACCATTTCCACAGTGCCCCTGACTGCTTCCATTTCTCTATTTTATTTCCTGAGAGCTTAAGAAAAAAAACACTATCATGGCCTAAGAGCTTTGATGACACCACCTAGATTATCCTTATGTTAGAGTGTTTTTTGGTTGGTGTTCAAGTAATCACTTCCACTGTGTTCATGCTTATGTACTGCATTTTAACACTGTTCCATGAATCAAAATATCAATAACAAGCTAATAAAATAATATCGAGCTGGGGTTGAATGAGGGGAATCAGTAAGCCACAGGACTTTCATGCTCTTCTTTGGCATATAGATTTAACATCACATCTGATTTAAATCCATACAGTAACTAAGCCCACCATGTGCTGTTTTCATTTAAAAAAAAATCCTCCTCAGATACATCTTGCCAGGTCTATCTCTTTTTCACTTTAATACCCTTTAAATGATTGAAAATCAGATTTTCCCACTGACTGTGCCTTTTGTCCCGAATGATAAATGGTGATTTCTGTCTCCTCCTTTCTCCGTCTGGTTCTGAACGTTGTTCAAAATAAGCCGGCTCTTTGCACTGAGTTTTTGCTGCTGTCAGGGGATTTATGTAGGATGTGAGCTGAGCTATGGCAACTGCAATGATTGGATAACGGTTCCTTCAGAGCTGCAAGCAGAGCACAAGCCATGGTGGGTCTTTTTTTGGTTCTTCCCCAAATAGCTGCAGTTCTTGTTTGGGGATTTAAAATGTTCATGTATTTCCAAGTAAAAGAAGGAACGAAAAAAAGAAAACTCTTGGCAATTTAGGATTTGGCAAATGACCCTTACTTCATTACAGTGGAGGTGTGACTTTGGGCAAAACATTTAGCCTTTCTGAGCCTCAATTTATTTATCTGTAAAATGAGGAGATTGGTGCTGCATGAATTTTAAGATCCCGTCCATATATGAAATTCCATGTTCTATATTTGATGCCTTAAATTACTTGACTGAAATTATCTTTAATAGCTCTTTTCTTTCTCTTTAAGTAGGGAATTCAAGAGAGGGATGGTATTCTTTTTGCACTCTGTGTTCAAAAAGTGAATAAATAGCATTCCCCCATACTTAAAATGTCCAATACTGAACTCATTACGTTCTTCTCCACAGAACCCCTCTTCTCTAACATTCCCCATCTTGGGTAATAGCACCACATCTACCCAGTTTCCTAATCTAGAAACTTCCGAGTCATCCTCCCTGTCAGCTCCTTCCTGCATCTCCTAACCGTGCCTTTAACAGCAATCAGCCATTCATTGCATTTGTGAAATGTGTTCCTTGGAGGCTGGGCCCACTTTGCTGCTAGGCTGGTCACAGAAGGTAGAAATTCTTAGTGGAAAAATGCCTGCATCTAATCAGAAAGCCTGGGCTCCAATCCTAGCTCTGCTCCTTGCTATTAGGTCTGTGACTTGTCCCAGGATGGACTGGGAGAGCTTGACTCCTAGAAAGTAGGACGGGCTGAGCCCCATGTATGAGTGTGGCACTATAATTACGAGCCTTATGACATTTCTGCATTATAATTTCTTTTCTGGAAAATGCTTATAATGATAGTACCCAGCTCTTTGGGATTTAATGTATGTGAAGTGCTTAGCCCAGTGCCTTGATGTACAGTAAGTGCTTAATAAGTGTTAGTAGTTATCTGTATGGATTATTACAGCAGAATGCTCATTATTAGCCTTAGCCGCCATGTGTGGCAAGGCCTAGAATAAAACATTGCTGCCCAAAACCTTCTGTTGGTTGGGTTAGGCATTCACTCTGGGTGCCTTTGTGACCATGAATCTGTAGCTTACCCTGCTAGCTTCCACTGCTTGCGATGGTGAATCAATAGGCTCTGATTCTTCTATCTTATTTATTTATTTTTTGAGATATGGTCTCACTGTCACCCAGGCTGGAGTGCAGTGGTGTGATCACGACTCACAGTGGCCTCAACTTCCCGGGCTCTAGTGATCCTCCCACCTCAGTCTCTCAAGTAGCTGGGACTACAGGTGCACTCATAAAACCTGGGTAATTTTTCATATTTTTTGTAGAGATGGGGGTCTTACTATGTTGCTCAGGCTGGTCACAAACTCCTGGGCTCAAGTGATCTTCCCGCTTCAGGTTCCCAAAGTGTTGGGATTACAGGCTTGTGCCAGTACACCTGGCCTGATTCTTCTACTTTTAAAACTCCTGTCACGTTGCTAGGTGGGTGGATGGTCAGTAGAAAGTGGATGAATTGGGGGCACCCGAGATGGCTGAATAGTAACAGCTCCAGCCTCCAGCTCCCAGCGTGAGCGACAAAGAAGACTGGTGATTTCTGCATTTTCAACTGAGGTACCGGGTTCATCTCACTGGGGCATGTTGGACAGTCGGTGCTGGTCAGTAGGTGCAGCCCAACCAGCAAGAGCTGAAGCAGGGTGAGGCATCACTTCATCTGGGAAATGCAAGGGGGAAGGGAATTCCTTTTCCTAGCCAAGGGAAACTGAGACACACAACACCTGGAAAATTGGGTAACTCTCACCCTAATACTGTGCTTTACCAAGGGTCTTAGCAAATGGCACACCAGGAGATTATACCCCATGCCTGGCCTGGAGGGTCCCATGCCCACAGAGCCTCCCTCATTGCTAGCACAGCAGTCTGAGATCTAACTGCAAGGCGGCAGCAAGGCTGGGGGAGGGGTGCCTGCCATTGCTGAGGCTTAAGTAGGTAAACAAAGCTGCTGGGAAGCTCAAACTGGGTGGAGCCCACCACAGCTCAAGGAGGCAGGCCTGCCTCTGTAGACTCCTCCTCTGGGGACAGGGCATAGCTAAACAAAAAGCAGCAGAAACCTCTGCAGATGTAAATGTCCCTGTCTGACAGCTTTGAAGAGAGCAGTGGTTCTCCCAACACGCAGGTTGAAATCTGAGAACAGACAGACCGCCTGCTCAAGTGGGTCCCTGACCTCTGAGTAGCCTAACTGGGAAACATCCCCCACTAGGTGCAGACTGACACCTCACACCTCACATGGCTGGGTGCACCTCTGAGACGAAGCTTCCAGAGCAAGAATCAGACAGCAACACTTGCTGTTCAGCAACATTCTATCTTCTGCAGCCTCCGCTGCTGATACCCAGGCAAACAGGGTCTGGAGTGGACCTCAAGCAAACTCCAACAGACCTGCAGCTGAGGGTCCTGACTGTAAGAAGTAAAACTAATAAACAGAAGGGGCACCCACACCAAAACCCCATCAGTACTTCATCATCATCAAAGATCAAAGGCATATAAAACCAGAAGATGGGGAAAAAGCAGTGCAGAAAAGCTGGAAATTCAAAAAATCAGAGCACATCTTCCCCTCCAAAGGAACACAGCTCATTGCCAGCAATGGAACAAAGCTGGATGGAGAATGACTTTGACAAGTTGAGAGAAGAAGGCTTCAGTCGATCAAACTTCTCAGAGCTAAAGGAGGAACTATGTACCCAGTGCAAAGAAACTAAAAACCTTGAAAAAAGAATGGAAGAATGGATAGCTAGAATAACCAATGCAGAGAAGTCCATAAACAAGCTGACAGAGATGAAAACCATGACACGAGAACTACATGACAAATGCATAAGCTTCAGTAACCAACTTGATCAACTGGAAGAAAGATTATCAGTGATTGAAGAT
>NW_012111253.1:6986237-6991142 GCF_000951035.1 Colobus angolensis palliatus
ACCATAAAAACCCTAGAAGAAAATCTAGGTAATACCATTCCGGACATAGGCATGGGCAAGGACTTCATGTCTGAAACACCAAAAGCAATGGCAACAAAAGCCAAAATTGACAAATGAGATCTAATTAAACTAAAGAGCTTCTACACAGCAAAAGAAACTACCATCAGAGTGAACAGGCAGCCTAGAGAATGGGAGAAAATTTTTGCAATCTACTCATCTGACAAAGAGCTAATATCCAGAACCAGAACCTACAAAGAACTCAAACAAATTTACAAGAAAGAAAGAAACAATTGCATCAAAAATTGGGCAAAGGATATGAACAGACACTTCTCAAAAGAAGACATTTATACAGCCAATAGGCACAAGAAAAAATGCTCATCATCACTTGCCATCAGAGAAATGCAAATAAAACCACAATGAGACAGCATCTCACACCAGTTAGAATGGCAATCATTCAAAAGTCAGGAAACAACAGGTGCTGGAGAGGTTGTGGAGAAACAGGAACACTTTTACACTGTTGGTGGGATTGTAAACTAGTTCAACCATTGTGGAAAACAGTGTGGAGATTCCTCAAGGATCTAGAACTAGAAATACCATTTGACCCAGCCATCCCATTACTGGGTATATACCCAAAGGATTATAAATCATGCTGCTACAAAGACACATGCACACGTATGTTTATTGCAGCACTATTCACAATAGCAAAGACTTGGAATCAACCCAAATGTCCATCAGTGACAGACTGGATTAAGAAAATGTGGCACATATACACCATGGAATACTATGCAACCATAAAAAAGGATGAGTTCATGTCCTTTGTAGGGACATGGATGCAGCTGGAAACCATCATTCTCAGCAAACTATCGCAAGAACAGAAAACGAAATACCGCATGTTCTCACTCATAGGTGGGAATTGAACAATGAGATCACTTGGACACAGGAAGGGGAACATCACACACTGGGGCCTGTTGTGGGGAGGGGGGAGGGGGAAGGGATAGCATTAGGAGATATACCTAATGTAAATGACGAGTTAATGGGTGCAGCACACCAACATGGCACATGTATACATATGTAGCAAACCTGCACGTTGTGCACATGTACCCTAGAAGTTAAAGTATAAAAAAAAAAAAAAGAAAGTGGATGAATTGCTTTGACCTGGTGCCACCTCCCACCTGACTTTGAGAATCACCCACCATGCCCTGCACACAGGACCTGTGCCCCTGAATTTTTTTTTTTTTTCTTGAGACAGGGTCTTGCATGATCTCAGTTCACTGCAGCCTTGACCTGCTAGACTCAAGCGATACTCCCAGCTCAGTCTCCTGGGTAGCTGGGAGTACAGGTGTGTGCCATGATGCCCAGCTAATTTTTGTATATTTTGTAGAGACAGGGCTGACCAGGCTGCTCTCAAATGCCTGGGCTCCTTTGCTGCCTCGGCCTCCCAAAGTGCTGGGGCTGCAGGTGTGAGCCACCGTGCCCTGCCCTCTTGAGATGTTAATGACAGTCTCCCCTACCTCTGACACAGCCATAGTGCTGCTAGCTGGGCCTTGTCCATTGAAGGTCCATTTTTCTTCAGACCCTCTTCTGCCTGTCCCCACCTTCCTCCTCTCCTCCCCTCAACGTTGCTGAGATGGTATTTTCCAAAGATCTCCAAACCAAAGCTCCCATCCCACAGGCTCTTCTACGACGGGACTTATCACTCCCCCATCAGAAGATAAAGTCTGATTTCACTCTTCTTGAACGTGGGCTGGCTTTAGTGACTCTTTGAATAATTAACTTTAAGGTTCTTATTAATTAATGTTATTGATGATTATTTGGTTTGCTCTCTCATCACTCAGGAGTCTAGCCCAAGCTTTTTTACATCGCTGCAGGAGCATTGCAAGAGAGCAAGAGTAGAAGTGGCAAGGCTCTTGAGGTCTAGGCTCTGAAATTTACTTGTAGTTTTTATATTTATGAAGGTTAATTACTAATAGAATGTGGTGGACATGACTACTTGTGGGCTAGGTCAGAAAGGGCCATG
This sequence comes from Colobus angolensis palliatus, assembly GCF_000951035.1. NCBI lineage: Eukaryota > Metazoa > Chordata > Mammalia > Primates > Cercopithecidae > Colobus > Colobus angolensis. The sequence continues at coordinate 6,988,255 of NW_012111253.1, forward strand.
CAGCTTCCACCTTGGGTATCTTGGAATCCCAGCTCACTGGGCGCTCCTTCTCGGGGCACTTCCTCCCAGAGCCCAGTCCCTGTGTCATGAGAAATGTAAGCCATAAGGAGAGGCCATGTGTGGGTACTCCAGTCAAAGTCTCAACTCAGTCTGTCCTTCTGCCATCACAGACCAGACCCACCTGCTCTCATCTGAGGCCTTCGAGTTTGCATGGGCCCACCCTGTGAGCATAGCATGTCCTGTTCCTTTTCATCCTCCATCCACGTGACTCTGCCTTCATTCGAGTCTTCATTGTCTTGTGCCTGAATCTGCACCACCATCTCACACCCACTCTTCTTGTTACCAGTCTTTCACCCTCCATATGAGTGAGGAAGTCATTTGGGAGAGGATCCTCCCACCCCAGCTATTTGAGTTGGTCTTAGCTGTTCAAGTCATTCTAGACATTGTGGAGCAGAGATGTCTCCACTGTACTCAGTCCAGATACCTAGCCCACAGAGTCCATGTGCATAATAAATTGGTGGTTCTTTTATGCCACCTCACCTGTTCTCATTTGAGGTCTTCGAGTTCACATGTGCACACCCTGTTAGCATAGCATGTCCTGTTCCTTTTCATCCTCCATCCACATGACTTTGCTTTCATTCGGGCCTTCATTGTCTTGTGCCTGAATCTACACCACCATCTCACACCCACTCTTTTTGTTACCAGTCTTTAGCTCTCCAATTCAGTGCCACACCCCTGCCAGGGTCATTTTTCTAGAAAACAAGCCCAGTCATATCAATTTCAAAGTGCTAGATGTAGTCTTCTCATTCTCCACTGTCTCTAACTAGGCAAACAAGGTTCTTCATAATCTAGTTTCAAGCAAACTCTCCAGCCTCATCTGCCTGCCACTTGCTTACTGGAATTCTATACTCCTGCCACCCAAACTTCCTACCACTCCCTAACCACATTGTGTTCTTTCACACTCTGCAATGGTGCGCTTGCTGTTTAGAATAACCTTTCCCCCAACTTTTTCTTTTCTCTTTTTTTCCTCTCTGTTCCCTCTCTCCCTCCTCCTCTCTCTCCTTCCCTTCTACCTCCTCCCTCTCTCCCTCTTTCCTTCCTTCCTTTCTCAAATAATGCCTAATTCTGAGTTTTCTATTGTTGTGTAACAAACCATTGCAAAACTTACTGGCTGAAAAGAATAGTAATTTATTATTTCTCATAAAATTGTGGGTTAACTGGGTGTTCTCATCTTGACTCACTCATGCAGCTGCAGTCAGCTGCCAGCGCAGCTGGCATTGGAAGGTCTAAGATGGCCTCACTCACATATCCAGGTTGCAAAGCCCTTTGGGGTATAGGCTCCAGAACTCAGTTTCACTTCCACTACATTCTATTGGGCCAAACAAGACACATGCCAATCCAGATTAAAGAGATAGGGAAATACGGAAATATACTCTACATCTTTATGGGAGGAGCTGCAAAATCTATGTTGATCACAGCCCCATATATACTTCAAGGTCAAGTTCATCGGCAAGCATTCCCGCTTCATTAATTATTTTTAAATTCAGCCATCAATTCTCTCATTTCACTTGAATTGGAAGTTTTTTTCTCTTATTTATTTATTTATTTTTATTGATACATAATAGCTGTATCTATTTGGGGGGCACATGTAATAATTTGATACATTCGGATAATCAAATCAGGGCGATTAGGATATCTATTAGCTTAAACATTTACTTTTTTCTTTACTCTAGGAACATTATATTTATTCTCTTCTAGCTATTCTGAAATTGATTCATGTTAACTAGAATTGATTAATGTTAATTATAGCCACCCTACTGATCTATCGAACAACAGGTCTGATTTCTTCTATCTAAGTATATATTTGTATCCATTAATCAACCTTTCTTCATCCCCTCCTCCCCCTACCCTTCTTGGCCTCTGGTAATCACCAATCTGCTCTCTTTCTTCATGGCATCCACATTTTTTAACTTTCACACATGAATGAGAACAGGCATTATTTGTCTCAGCCATCCATTCTTCCATTTACGTAGAAAATATATCTAGCATGTTCTACAAGCCAGGTACTGAGCAGTGAAAACCCAGAAGGAAACTCCTTATTGTCCCACCACCTTTTGTCCATACTTTTTTATAATATGTGTCTCATTGTGTTGTAATTGTTTGTTTACACGTTTTGTTCTTTTAGTAGTCTGTGAGGTCCTGTAGGGGAGAAATGATGTCTCCTCTCACTTTTGGCAGGAGTGACAAAGTATTTTTTAAAGATAACAATAATTATTTTGTTTGTTTCCTATTGTTCCTGAAGGGGTAACTGATTAGTCTGTGGAGGATCCTACACTGCTGTTTTAATTAAAGGGAAAACACTTTGATGAACTTTTTATCTGTGGAAAGCCTGAGCACACGCAGTTCATAGAGAAGTTAAGGGCAAAACAAAAGTGCAAACCCTAACATGCTTCCCTAAGGACTTCTCTACTAGTGCTTGCCATGTTAGGAAGGAAATGAAAACCCCCGAGTGAAACCTTAGGGGAAGACTAAGCGGGTTTCTCCACAGGAGGACAGTGATCAAGGCTCTTTATTCTTTGGATGTCATAGTCACATTTCCTGCAGTGAAATGTTGTTAAATAAGATGATCCAACAATTGGACTTCACAGGGATTGTTTCTTTCATATCCTGGGAAAATATGGAAGGATGTTTTTATTAGTTCCATAGTTTAGGCAACCGGGCAGGTACTGCGTTTGAGTGGTGAAATGCTTTCGTTTTGCATTTTGTTTTTTAGTTTGACTTCCCATTTTCAAGTTCGTTTTTTCCATCTATAAAAAAGTTTGGCCGGGCGCGGTGGCTCAAGCCTGTAATCCCAGCACTTTGGGAGGCCGAGACGGGCGGATCACGAG
>NW_012111253.1:6992512-6995945 GCF_000951035.1 Colobus angolensis palliatus
GCCATTCTAACTGGTGTGAGATGGTATCTCATTGTGGTTTTGATTTGCATTTCTCTGATGGCGAAGTCTTTTTTCTTTTTAGCAGAACTGGGATTCTAGCATGTAAAAGCTAATGTACATATATTTTCTCTTAATATTATCATGAGCTCTTTCGCATCTTAAACGTTCTTTGAGGAGAGAATTTCCAGTAATGTAGCACAATTTATTTAAACATTTTCCCACTGTTGAGCAGTTTTTAGCTACTGTAAATAATGTTTCAAAGTATTTCCATGTACATACATTTTTGTGTTTATGCCATTTCCTTGGTATGTTTCTTAACGGCAAATTATTGGGTCAAAGAGCATGATCATGTATAAGCTTCTTGCTCTATATCACCACATTGCCCTTTAGAAAGGTTGTAACACAATTTCGTGGAAAATAAAGAACTTGAGAACTTTCATTTTTCTCTAATATAATTCTAGTTTAGAAAGAAAGAAAGGTTGTAACAATGTACAATTTTTCAAATACTGAAGGGGAGTCCATTTCTGTGCAGATTATTCTCTTATATTGGTAATTTCATTAAAAATCACTTTAACAAACTGATAGTGAAAATGCTGTTGGTTTTAATACGCCTTTTTTTGTTGTATTGATGTAGTTTCTTTTTTAACAAACTGTGAGCTTCATCTTTGGATCCTTACAATCAGAGAGGCACAGTATGTCTGTCTCCTTGGATTCTAAGAGTTCATATTCCCATTTTCTGAGCTAGAACTTGACTCTTTTTCATTGAAAGTGAAGGCCAGGCACAGATAGCTCCATAACAACCTCTCTGAACTCCCCAAGGGGAATTTATTCACATGAAGCAAACAGTGTCCAATTCACTGAAGATTTTGCAGTGGAGACAGAAGAGAGAGAGAGAGAGCTGGTATTGCACACCTCACTGTAAATGACTTGAAATCTCTGGATGTTTTACTTACCTCCAAGTTCCTCCCTTTCCTTTCTCTGTTGGCCCATAGCCCAAGTCTTCTTTCAGTTCTTCCTACAAATGGCACTCAATCTCACCAAGTTCTCCCCAGTTCTTGAATGTCCTCTACTATCTCAGCCAATTAGTGACCATAATTTGTGAATCAGCCATGCCACTTGAGGCTCCCATCCCCACCTCCAAGGGATCCACACTTCCAAGGGATTTTTAACATTTTCCCATTGTGAGGAGTGATTCTGATGTAGCAGCTGTTAAAAGAACAATAATTTTCCACATTGTTTCAGAAGCATTATGTAAAATTATCAGTGAATTTAAAAATAATGTATTCCTTAGGCCAGATTCTCAGTTTTTTCTGTATATGGCAGTGTGTCCTTAGGATTAGAATTTTTCAGCAATAAGTGAAGCAGGATTGGGCAGAGGGAGGAGTTAAGTTGAGATGCAGTGACAACTGAGGCCTCAGCCGACCCTGTGGGGAGCTCTGAAACTGGCGTGATCCTTCAGAATTACCCCAAGTTGAGACAAGGGGGCCAGACTTTCATATCCCACACCCATGGACCAGACCTTGGATATGACTGTCCTTGAGGGAGTGAGTGTAACTTTGGCAAGTTCCTGTTTACCAAGGGCAAATTCTTGGAAGGGACTCAGCTTCCAACCTTCAGCAACCAACACTCTGAGCAAGAAGAGAATGTGTCTTGGCTCTGGAGGGGGATCTGGGTGATTTTCTCAGGGACTTTATTATTTTTGAGATATACTTATAGTGCAAACCTTTCTTACTCTAAGGTATGCTTAAGGATTAAGGCTGGAAGTATGTGTGAGGTGGAAAAGTAGAGTGAAGGCTTCAGAGTTGGATGGAGATTGGGTCAGAACACTAGTTCTGGCTGTTTTATCTGTATGGTCCTATGTAAGTCACTTATACTTTCTCAGCCTTTTTTTTTCATCTGTAAAATGTTGTAAACAATTTCTTTCCCTTTAAGGGATAGGATGCAAGAATTTCAATTAGATGACTAATATTAGATATTTAGCACTGTGCCTCCTGGCACTTTGTAGATGCCCAATTCATGTGAGTTTCCTTTTTTCTTGCTCCTTCCTCATCCTCTGTAGCATTTCTCTCAAGTTTTCTTCCTTTTGACAATGTTGAGCCTGTGTTTGCAATATTCTTGCATAGTTCTTCTTAAGTAGAAGCCTGGGTTGTAAAATTAGGAGCTTGGATCACGTGATCTTTAAGTTTATGTATTTGGCTGTTCTTGCATTGTTATAAAGGAATACCTGAGACTGGGTAATTTATAAAGAAAAGAGGTCTAATTGACTCATGGTTCTTTGGGCTGTATAAGTACGGTGGTGGCATCTACTTGGCTTCTGGGGAGGCTCAGGGAGCTTTTACTCGTGGAGGAAGGCAAAGTGGGAGCAGGCAGATCACATGGCAAGAGCAGGAGCAAGAGAAGGGAGTGAGAGGTGCCACACACTTTTAAATAACCAGATCTTGCAAGAACTTACTACAGTAAGGACAGCATGAAGCCGTGAAGGATGCGCCCCCATGACCCAAACACCTCTCACCAGGCCCTACCTCTAACACTGGGGATTATTACATTTCAACATGAGATTTGGGCAGGGACAAATGTCCAAACCGTATCAGTATAGTTCCAACATTTTAAAGTTCTAACATTTGGAGATTCAATGCATTAGAGCACACCGCATGATTAATTCTTATCTCATTAGTATTCTCACTATTATCACCTTGGTTTTAATGAGCTACATTGGCTATCCCAGTGCTCTGTGTATTCAGATCTTTCTGGTAATTAGACGAATTACATGAAGAGAGTCTTTTGGGACAGTTCCAGGACCAATGGCACAAAATGATATTTCTTTGTTGTCAGTTTCTTGTGAAGGAAGCACTGATCCTCTGTCTTTAAAGGAAGAATTCCTACTACATGAAGGACATTAACTGAGAATATTTAAGTATTTTATATATTATACATTAGCTTTCTCTCCCTAACTAGACTGTGAGCTTTTTGTTGGGATGAATGGTCTCTTCTGTTTCTTGCAGGGCCATTTTCTTATTGATCGATTAACTCTAAAACCCCTGTGACCAACCACCACCATTAGAATCACACAGATACACAAACAGACACAGACACTGACACAAACTTTGGTTAATTGACATTATAGCAGCTCAGTCAATTGGCTGCTGTGTGTACTGATCGACCCCACACATGATTTGGGAATCACTTTGTATGCTCTGTACTTCCAAAATATCTCTTATTCATCTGCTTGGGCTACCATAACGAAATATCATAGATTGGGTGGCTCAAACAACAGAAATTTAATTTTCTTACAGTTCTGGAGGCTAGTGAGGCTTCTCTTCCTGGCTTGCAGATGGCTGCCTTCTTGCTATGTCCTCACATTGCTTTTCCTCTGTATGCATGTAGGGAGAGAGCGAGATCTCTCTCTTCCTCTTTTTTTTTTTTTTTTTTTTTT
>NW_012111253.1:6996275-7018043 GCF_000951035.1 Colobus angolensis palliatus
TGATGGAGTCTTGCTCGGTCGCCCAGGCTGGAGTGCAGTGGTGCGATCTCAGCTCACTGCAAGCTCCTCCTCCCGGGTTCATGCCATTCTCCTGCCTCATCCTCCCGAGTAGCTGGGACTACATGCGCCCGCCACCACGCCCGGCTAAGTTTTTGATTTTTAGTAGAGACGGGTTTTCACCATGTTAGTCAGCATGGTCTCTATCTCCTGACCTTGTGATCCGCCCACCTCGGCCTTCCAAAGTCCTGGGATCACAGGCTTGAGCCACCGCACCCAGCCGTCTCTCTTCCTCTTCTAATAAGGACACCAGACCTATCAGATTAGGACCTTTCTTTTATGACCTGATTTCGCCATAATTACTTCCCTACAGGCCCTAAGCTCCAAATAGTCACACTGATGGTTAGGCCATCAATATATGAATTGGAGTCAGGGACACAATACAGTCGGTAACAATCTAAATTCGGTATTGGCACTTGTGTAATTATCTAGTTACTAGATAATCAGTTAAGCAAATCACTCACTGCTGTAATTCATTAGCTGTTCATATGGAAGAGTTAGTTATACATAAGTGAATATGCACAAAGTGATGTTGACTTGCTCCTGAATAATTATTCAAGAATATTAAGTGTTCACAGGCTCCACACTGTCAAAAGGAAGAAAACATCTTCAGACCTCTCATAAGGTTTGTAGAATGAGGACTTGTTAAATTTGGCCGTTCGCAGTTGGATGGTTACTTGGGGGTGGTTTAAGTTTTTAACTTTTAATTCCTGTTTTCTGTTCAAATTTTCTTTGTATTTTAAACTTTTTTTTTTTCCTGAGCACTGATTTGCTATGTTATGACTAGTCTTCAGAGATGAAGCTCTTCTATTTAGGTTGAAAAGTTGCTGTTTGAAGCTGTTTTATGTGAATTTTGCCCCCTCTTTCAGAGCAAATAAGTTTTGTTTATTTTCAAGGGAACTATTTTTCAGAAAAATGATTCCCTGCAGGTTTGTGATGGTTTTAATACATCTATAAACAAGGCCATTTCCCCAGAACTGCCATTGTTACTTGAGAGAATTTTTTACTTGTCTCCATTCAAACCTATACCGTATTTGAAAATAATAGATTTTTATTTTATTTTATCTATTCAAATCTCACTTTAAGCTGTATTTACTCATTTCCAAGCCCCTTGGAAAATCTGACAGTAGGTACCCAGAGCTGCGTGAGACTACCTGCTCTGAGCTTTATTTGGTGTTTTCTACTTTTGTTTGCAAGAAGAAAAGATGTTTATACACTGGGTCTCTGACTGTTTCCCAACATAAGAGCCTCTCGTGTCTTAGCTTGGTTCCACTCTAAACAAAATATTCTTGAGAAGGCATCCATGCCCATCATGCTTTCAGTTGCATTACTGATTGCTTCGTCTCTGGAGGAGAATGAGGCTTTTTAAACAAGAGTTGCTCACAGTGAGGGCAGTTCTATGTGATTGGTGAAGTAGTCACTACTGGTTCATGAGGAGATAAGTTAAAAATCGAGAGTAAGCATCTAAAAACCGACATTACAAATATATCCAAGTACATATTCACTGAACCCATCTCGAATAGGCCATACACCTGCACTGTTCAGTATGGTAGTCATTAGCTGCATGTGGCTAATTAGCATTTGAAATGTAGCTACTCTGAATTGAGATACCTGCAAATGTAAATTGAACATTGGATTTTAAAGGCTTAGTGTGATAAAAGAAATATAAAATACCTCATTGATAATATTCTTACATGTTGCAATGATAATATTTTTCATATACTGGGATAAATAAAATGTAATATCGATATTGAGGTCACTTGTTTCTTTTTACTTTTTTTCCCCTTGAAATAGACCGTATGTTTTAGTGCAGTATTAGGTTCCCCATAAAAATGAGCAGAAAGTAAAAAGAGTTCCCATAAACCTGCTGCCCCCATACATGCGCAACCTCTCTTACTATCAATATCCCCTACTACAGTGGTACATTTGTTATAACTGATGAACCTATACTGACACATCATTATCATCCTGTATTAGGCCGTTCTTGTATTGCTCTAGAGAAATAACTGAGACTGGGTAATTTATAAAGAAAATAGGTTTAGTTGGTTCATGGCTCCACAGGCTTTACATGAAGCATGATGCTGGCATCTGTTCAGTTTCTGGGGAGGCCTCAGGAAACTTACACGATCATGGTGGAATGCGAAGGGGAAGCAATGGTGGAGGTACAGGTGCTACACACTTTTAAACAACCAGATCTTGTGATAACCCACTCACTCTCATGAGAACAGGATGAAGAGGATGTGCTAAACCATTCATGAGAAATCCACCCCCATGATTCAATCACCTTCCACCAGGCCCCACTTCCAACATTGGGGATTACAATTGAATATGAGATTTGGGTGGGGACACAGATCCAGACCATATCACACCCAAAGTCTATAGTTTACATTAGGATTCACTCTCAGTATTGTACATTCTGTGGGTTTGGACAAATATATAGTGACATGTATTCACCATTGTAGTACCATACAGGTACTGCCCTAAAAATTCACTGGACTCCACCAATTCATTCCTTCCTCCCCTCAGCTCCTGGCAATCACTAATCTTTTTACTGTCACCATAGTTTTGCCTTTTCCAGAATGTCATGTAGTTGGAATTCTACATTATTTAGTCTTTTCAGATTTGTTTCTTTCACATAGTAATATGCATTTAAGCTTCCTCCATGTCTTTTCATGGCTGTATAGCTCATCCTTTTAGCACTGAAAAATATTTCATTGTCTGGATGTATCACAGCTTATTTATTCATTCACCTATTGAAGGACATATTGGTTGCTTACAAGTTTTGGCAATTATGAATAAAGCTGTTATAAACATCTGTGTGCAGGTTTTTGTGTGGACATTAAGTGTTCAACTTATTTGGGTAAATACCAAGTAATGTGGCTACTGGACTGTGTGGTAAGAGGATGTTTAATTTTTGTAAGAAGCTGCCAAACTCTCTTCTAAAGTGGCTGCCTTATTTTACATTCCCACCAGCAATGAATGACAGTTCCTGTTGCTCAACGTCCTTGTCAGCATTTGATGTTGTCAATGTGTTGGATTTTGGCCATTCTAATAGGTATGTGGTGGTATCTTATTCTTATTTTAATTTGCAGTTCTCTAGTGACATGATGTGGAGCATCTTGGTATCTTTTCATATACTTATTTGCCATCTGTGTATCTTCTTTGGTGAGGTATCTGTCCATGTCTTTTGCCCATTTTATTTACTTATTTATTCGACTAACCAAAAAACAAGTTTTTATTTCTTACTTCTATAATTGTAGCTTATTTTCTTGTGAGGGAATAGATCCATGCAGCTTAGCCACAATTCACATGTGGAAGCCCTCTTTTCTTGTCATAAGGATAAAACGACTGTTGCATGGTGATGCCAAAGACATCTGCCAGAACAGAATTTTCCTGAGGATTTTCATGGCAACACCTAGGCTGCAACTGATTAATTTTCATAGCATTTTCTCCAAAATTTTGTTCTTCATTAAAATTTTCTTAGTGATATAAGAAGAAAATTGCTTTTGCATTATGGCAAAGACAGTAAAAAGTAGTAAAAAGTTTGTAGGCATCCCAGTATATTTTATTTAAAAATGAGCTAGATATTTATGCATGTCATACTACATTAATACTTTTCTTTCTTCTTTTTTTCAAAATAATTTCAATTTCTATTCTAGATTCAAGAGGTATATGTGCAGGTTTGTTACCTGGATGTATTGCATGATATTGAGGATTTAAGCATGATTGATCCTGTCACCCAGGTACTGAGCAAAGTACTCAATAATTAGTTTTTCAGCCCTAGCCCCCTCCCTCTCTCCTCCCTCTAGTAGTCCACAGTGTCAATTGTCACCATCTTTATGTCCATGAGTACCTATTGTTTAGCTCCCACTAATAAGTGATAACATGCAATACTTGGTTTTCTGTTCTTGTGTTAATTTTCTTAGCATGCTGGCCTTCAGCAGCATCCATGTTGCTGCAAAGGACATGATTTCATTCTTTCATATGGCTGAGTAGTATTCCATGGTGTATAGGCACCACATTTTCTTGATCCAATCCACTGTTGATGGCCACATGAGTTGATTCCATGTCTTTGCCATTGTGAGTAGTGCTGCGATGAACATATAAGTGCATGTGTCTTTTTGGTAGAACAATTTATTTCCTTTTGGATATATACCCAGTAATGGGATTCTGTTAAGTGGTCAAATGGCAGTTCTGTTTTAAATTTTTTGAAAAATCTACAGACTGCTTTCCACAGTGGCTGAATTAATTTACATTTCCAACAACAGTGTATAAATGTTCACTTTTTCCATAGCCTCACCAGTAACTGTTATTTTTTGACTTTTTAATAATAGGCATTTTGACTGGTGCAAGATGGTATCTCATTGTGGTTGTGATTTCTGTTTCTCTGATGGTTAGTGGTGTTGAGCATTTTTTCATATGTTTGTTGGCTGCTTGTGTCTTCTTTTGAGAAGTGTCTGTTTCTGACTTATGCCCATTTTTTAATGGGGTTCTTTGCATTTTGCTTGTTGAATTGTTTAAATTCCTTACAGATTCTGGAGTAGAATCTTTAGACAGATGAAATCTTTGCCAGATGCATAGTTTGCAAATATTTTCTCCCATTCTGTAGGTTGTCTGTTTAGTCTGTTGGCAGTTTCTTTTGCTGTACAGAAGCTCTTTAGTTTAATTAGATGTGTGGCCTTTTTTCTGGGATCCCTATTCTGTTCCTTTGGTATATGGAACCGAAAAGTGTCTGCTTTTGTCCCAGTACCATTTTGTTTTTGTTACTGTAGGCTCGTAGTATAGTTTGAAGTTGGGTAATGTGATGCCTCTGGCTTTATTCTTTTTGCCTAGGATTACTTTGGCTATTCAGGCTCTGTTTTGGTTTCATGTGAATTTTAGAATAGTTTTTTCTAGTTCTGTGAAAAATGATGCTTGTACCTTGATAGGAAGTGTTGAATCTGTAGATTGCTTTAGGCAGTATGGGCATTTTAATGACATTGATTTTTCTAATCCATGAGCATGGGATTTTTTTCCATTTGTTTGTATGTATTACATATGCTTTTTTGAGCAGTGTTTTGTAGTTCTTCTTGCAGAGATCTTTCATCTTCTTGGTTAGATGTATTCCTAGGTATTTTCGGGGGGCTATTGTAAATGAGATTGCACTCTTGATTTGGCTCTCAGCTTGCACATCATTGGCGTATAGAAATGCTACTGAGTTTTGTACATTGATTTTGTACCTTGAACTTTTACTGAATTCATTTATCAGTTCCAGGAGCCTCTTGGCAGAGTCTAGCATTTTCTAGGTATAGAATCATATCATCCATGAAGATAATTTGACCTCTTTTTCTATTCGGATGACTTTCATTTCTTTCTCTTGCCTGATTGCTCTGGCAACAACTTCCAGTACTATGTTAAATAGCAGTGGTGAGAGTGGTGAGAGTGTGGGCATCCTTGTGTTATTTCAGTTCATAAGGGAAATGCTTCTGGTTTTTGCCCATTCAGTATAATGTTGGCCATGGGTTTGCCATAGATGGTTCTTATTATTTTGAGGTATTTTCTTTTAGTGCCTAGTTTCTTAAAGGTTTTTTCACGAAGGGTTGTTGGATTTTATCAAAAGCTTTTTTCTGCAAATATTGAGATGATCCTACAATTTTTGTTTTTAATTCTGTTTATATGGTAAATCACATTTATTGATTTGCATAGGTTGAACCAATGTTGCGTTGCAGGAATAAAGAGTGCTTGATCATGGTTAATTAAGTTTTTGATGTGCTGCTGGATTTGGTTTGCTAGTATTTTGTTAAGGATTTTTGCGTTTATGTTCATCAGGGATATTGGCCTGTAGTTTTCTTTTTTCAGTGTGTCTTTGCCAGGTTTTGGTATCAGGGTGATGCTGACTTTGTAGAAAGTGTTAGGAAGGAGTCCTTCCTCCTCTATTTTTTGGCATAGTTTCAATAGAATTGGTACTAGCTCTTCTTTGTATGTCTGGTAGAATTCGGCTGTGAATCCATCTGGTTGCGGTTTTTTTTTTTTGGTTGGTAGGTTTTTTTATTACTGATTCAATTTTGGAACTTTATATTGGTCTGTTCAGGGTTTCAATTTCTTCCTAATTTAATCTTGGGAGATTGTGTGCTTCCAGGATTTGCCCATTTCCTCTTGAGTTTTTAGTGTGTGTGCATAGAGGTGTTCATAATGGTCTCTGAAGATCTTTTGTATTTTTGTGGGATCAGTTGTAATGTCACCTTGATTATTTCTGATTGTGCTTATTTGGATCTTCCCTCTTGTTTTCTTTGTTAATCTAGCTAGTGGTCTGTCAGTCTTGTTTACTCTTTCAAATGACCAACTTTTGGCTTCATTTTGATTATTTGGGTCTTTCATTGGATGTTTGGGTCTCAGTTTTGTTCAGTTCTGCTCTGATTTTAGTTATTTTTTCTTCTCCTAGCTTTGGGGTTAGTTTGCTCTTGCTGTTCTAGTTCCTTTAGGTGTGACATTATATCATTAATTTGAAATCTTTCTAACTTTTTGAAGTAGGCATTTAGCCCTGTGTACTTTCCTCTTAACATTGCTTTTGCTACATCCCAAAGATTTTGATGTGTTGTGTCTCTTTTCATTTGTTTCAAATAATTTCTTGATTTCTGCCTTAATTTTATTGTTTACCCAATAGTCGTTCAGAAGCAATTGTTTAATTTCCATGTAATTGTGTGGTTTTGCGAGATCCTCTTGGTATTGATTTCCATTTTTATTCCACTGTGGTCCAAGAGTATGGTTGGTATGATTTTAATTTTTTTTGAATTTATTGAAACTTGCTTTATGGCCAAGCATGTGGTCATTCTTGGAGTATGTTCCATATGCAGATGAGAAGAATGTATATTTTATGTTTGATGGCTGGAGTATTCTGTAGATGTCTATTAGGTTCAATTGGTCAAGTGTCAAATTTAAGTCCAGAATTTCTTTGTTAGTTTTCTGCCTCAATGATCTGCCTAATGCTGTCAGTGAGGTGTTGAAGTCCCTCACTATTATTGCGTTGCTGTCTAAGTCTTTTTATAGGTGTGGAAGTACTTACTGTTTTTATGAATCTGGGTGCTCAAATGCTGGGTATGTATGTATTTAGGGTAGTTAAGTCTTCTTGTCAAATTGAACCCTTTATCATTATGCGATGTCCTCCTTTGTCCTTTTTTACTTGTTAGTTTAAAGTCTGTTTCATCTGATGTAAGAAGAGTGACTCCTGCTATTTTTTTGTGTTCCATTTGTGTGATAGATCTTTCTCTCATCCTTTACTTTGAGCCTATGGATGTCTTACATGTGTGATGAATCTCTTGAGGACAGCAGATGAATGGGTCTTATTTTTGTAATCCAACTTACCATTCTGTGCCTTTTACATGGGGCATTTACACCATTTACATTCAAGGTTAATATTGATATGTGAGGTTTTAATCCTGTCATAAAGTTGTTATCTGGTTGCTTTGTAGATTCTATTGTGTAGTTGTTTTATAGGATCTGTGGGCTATGTGCTTAAGTGTGTTTTTGTGGTAGCAGATATTGTTTCATTTTCATGTTTAGAACGTTCTTAAGGATCTTCTGTAAGGCTGGTCTAACATTAATGAATTCCCTTAGCACTTATCTGGAAAACATTGTACTTCTCCTTCCCTTATGAAGCTTAGTTTGCTTTTGCCAAATTTAAAATCAATGTGTTTGTTTTCTCATTGTTGAGTTTTAAGAGTTCTTTGTATATTTTTGATGTTAATAAGTTCTTTATCAGATCTATCTTTTGCAAATATTTTCTCCAAATCTGTGGCTTTTCTATTATCCTCTTGACAGTGTCTTTTGCAGAGCAGAAAAATTTAATTTTAATGAAGTCTGGCCTATCAAGTATTTCTTTCATGAGTCATACCTTTGGTGTTATATCTAAAAAGTCATCTCTATGCAGTAGGTTGTCTAGATTTTCTCTTAGATTATTTTCTAGAAGTTTTATTTTATACCTTTGTTTATGATCTAGTTTGGATTAATTTTGATGAAGTGTGTAAAGTCTCTGTCCAGATTTATGTTTTTGCATGTGATTTCCAGTTGTTCTAGCACCATTTGTTAAAAAGAATGCCTTTGCTCTATTGTATTGCTTTTAATCCTTTGTCAAAGATTAGTTGACTGTATTTATGTGGGTCTGTTTCTGGGCTCTCTATTTTGTTCCATTGATCTATTTGTCTGTTCTTTTGCCTATACTACACTGTCTTGATTATTCTAGCTTTATAGTAAGTCTTGAAGTCAGGTTGTGTGAGTCTGCCAACTTTGTTCTACTCCTTCAATATTTTGTTGACTCTTCTGGGTCTTTTGGCTCTCCATATATACTTTAGAGTCAGTTTTATTTGTATCCACAAAATAATAGATTTTGATGGGGATTGGGTTGAATCTATAGATCAAGTTAGGAATAACTGACATCATGACAATATTGAGTCATCATCTTTTTACTGTTTTAATGTGGCTATGAGAAAATTAAAAATTATGTATGCAGTTCAACTTATATTTCAATTTAGCAGTGTGGGTATAGACCACTCTGAGTGCTGTTTACAAATAGTTTGAGAAGCACTGCTCTCTACACCCTGGTGCCATTATGGCGTCTTGTTAGATAAAGCAAGAACTGGTCTCTTCTGGTAGTTTTTCTTCTTTCTGATTATTATTTACTTTAAATACCTTCTAGGATCATTGGCACCTTCTCAGGGTTTGTCCCCAAGTCACCTAACATCCCAGAATTAGCATATCTCACTGAAGTCAGTCAAACTTGCGTAAATTGGGTGTTATTTACCCTAAAGTACGCTGTGTGTGTGTATGTGTGTGTGTGTGTGTGTGTGTGTTCAAAAGCATTACTCTTCCCAGCTCCCATGGAGCTACTTACATCTGGACTGGGGCCCTGTTTGAGATTGTGGACACTTTACCTCTGTGGCTACTGCTTTCCTGACCCTAGCTTGTGTGATCAGTTCATCATCATCTCCAGATTCAACATATTGATGGGCAAATCTATCCCCTACTCTCAAACTGAGCTCCAGTATAGCCTCCTCTGTGAAACTGCCCCACCCCTTGCCCTGAGCTGGATGTTCTCTCACACAACTTCCCATAGTACCTGCTTCTTTTCCTAAATCTGAACATTTACTTGGTTACATAGTAAATGTGGTCTACTAAGCTTTCCTCACTTGACATCCCTGGAGTACAGGGAGTTCACTTTATTTGTCTTAGTAATGATAGTATCTAGACAATTCAATGTATAATGTAACACTTTACAGTATCCCTCAGATTGAAGCTGCAATGAGTTTTAAAAAGTCAGTAATGTATTTTGGGTGGCCAGTGTCATTCATCCAATCCACAAATATTTTTTGACTATGTCTTTTGCAGAATGCTGTTCTGGGTAATGTAGAGGGGATATGGTCCCTCCTCTCTAAAGAAGCCACATCAGTTATCCTTCTCTGTCATTCAGCCTCCAAATCCCCTTCTCATGTGTGAAGTCTCACTTTATGAGACTTGGTGGTGAGAAGGATCCACCTTCTATTAGGAAAACTTAAAATGCCAGATCCTCACGTTTAAAACTTCCTTTGCAGCTAAAGCATGGGCACTTGACTAAGGTTTGACAACTCAGATATATTCCTTCCACACTGGACCTGGGAGTAGTGACTCAGAGAAGCAGGCACTGTGGGGAATCCTTGGATTCCCAAGGAGCAGTGTGAGTGGTACAGTCTGGCGTTTTTGGGTGATAGCAGTGAAATCCTCTCCGGTTTGTAGAGGGGAGGTATTGGGTATTGTTTTCAGCTGAGTTCTCCAGACCTTTTGGCATTTCTGTGAGCCACCAAATATCCTTTTGATGAATTCCTTTTCAATCTAAATTAGTCAGAGTTATTTTCTGTTGCTGACCACTAAATATATTGACTTATTCAGGATAATAAGAAATAAATACATGGAAAGTGAAATGACAATTGAACATCCCAGTATAGAAAATGTCACAAAAGTGGCAGATTCGGTGAAAAATGAACCACATGAGAAATATGCTATTGTTGAAGAGGTAATGGATTCAGCAAATTGCTTCAATAATCTGAGAGGCTTCACAGAGGAGGTGGCCTTGCCTTAGGCTTGGAGAGTGGGCTGGGCACATGGATAGACTCACTGCTGTGAAAAATATGAATGAAGTAAAAGATGTGCATCCAGTTATAAAGTAGATTTGATCGTAAAGGATCTACAGAAAAATATCAAAGTAGAAAAGGCCAATATTTACCTGAAAGGAGGCTTGCCAGATTTAGCAAATAACAAAAAGGATGCCCCGTTAAATTTGAATTTCAGATAATGCATAATTTTTAAGGGCATGTCCCTAATATATGTTTTATAGTTTTTATGAGTTATTATATAATTTAGAAATTTATGATTAAATTTTTTTTAGCATAAGTGAACACTTATTTTAACTGATGACTCTACCTGAAAGGGGATACAGAACTTGAGTAGAAGAGCCTGGAATTACCAAAAGAAAATTTCTAGGACTAGTGAATTTGAGCTCAGCTTTAAAGGAGATTTGGCAATCAAGCCAAGAGTCAAATCAGGAACAAACGCCCATTCACAATTGCAACAAAAAGAATAAAATACCTAGGAATACGGCTAACTAGGGAGATGAAAAATCTCTAGAAGGAGAACTATAAACCACTGCTCAAAGAAATCACAGATGACACAAACAAATGAAAAAACATTTTATGCTCATGGATAGGAAGAATCAATATCAGTAAAATGGCCATATTGCCCAAAGCAATTTATAGATTCTATGCTATTCCTATCAAACTACCATTGAGATTTTTCACAGAACTAGAAAAAAACTATTTAAACCAAAAAAGAGCCCAAATAGCCAATGCAACCCTAAGCAAAAAGAACAAAGCTAGAGGCATCATGCTATCCAACTTTGAACTATACTACAGGGCTACAGTAACCAAAACAGCATTGTACTGGTACAAAAACAGACACATAGAGCAATGAAACATAACAGAGAATGCAGACATAAGACTGCACACCTGTAGCCATCTGACCTTCTACAAATCTGACAAAAACAAGCAATGGGGAAAGGATTCCCTATTTAATAAATGGTGCTGGGAGAATTGGTTAGCCATATGCAGAAAATGGAAACTGGACCCCATCCTTACAGGTTATACAAAAATTAACTCAAGATGGATTAAAGGCTTAAATGTTAAACCCAAAACTATGAACACCCGGGAAAATAACTTAGGCAATACCAATCAGGACATAGTCCCCGGCAAAGATTTTATGACAAAGATGCCAAAAACAATTGCAACAAAAGCAAAAATTGACAAATGGGATCTAATTAAACTAAAGAGCTTCTGCCCAGCAAAAGAAGCTATCAACAGAGTAAGCAGACAACCTACAGAATGGGAGAAAATTTTTGCAAATGATGCATTGGCAAAGGTGTAATATCCAGTATCTATAAGGAACTTAAACAAATCTACAAGAAAAAAACCTGAACAACCACATTAAAAAGTGGGCAAAAGACATGAACAGACACTTTTCAAAAGAAGACATACATGTGGCCACCAATCATATGAAGAAAAGCTTATCACTTATCATTAGAGAAATGCAAATCAAAACCACATGAGATACCATCTCACGCTAGTCAGAATGGCTATTATGGAAAAGTCAAGCAGTAACAGATGCTGGTGATGTTGTGGAGAGAAAGGAATGCTTATATGCTGTTGGTGGGAGTGTAAAGTAGTCCAACCATTGTGGAAGACACTGTGATAATTCCTCAAAGACCTAAAGACAGAAATACCATTTGTCCCAGCAATCTCATTACTGGATATATACCCTAAGGAATATAAATAATATAATATAATATAATATAATAGTATGAATATAAAAATGAATATAAATTATATAATTATATAATAGCTATATTATATAACTATTATACATCCAGTGATGTTGTATTACAAGAATATATGTACTTGTATGCTCATTGCATCGTTATTCACAATAGCAAAGGCATGAAATCAACCTAAATGCCCATCAATGGTAGACAGGATAAAGAAAAGGTGATACATATACACCATGGAATAGTATGCCACCATAAAAAGGAAAGAGATCATGTCCTTTGCAAGGACATGGATGCAGCTGGAGGTCATTATCCTTAGCAAACGAATCCAGGAACAGAAAACCAAATACCGCATGTTCTTACTTATAAGTGGGAGCTAAATGATGAGAACACATGGAAACATGGTGGGGAACAGTACACACTAGGGCCTGTTGGAGAGAGGAGGGTAAGAGGAGGGAGAGGATCAGGAAAAATAACTAATGGGTACTAGACTTAATACCTGGGTGATGAAATAATCTGTACAACAAACCCCCCTGTCACAAGTTTGCCTATGTAACAAACCTGCACATGTACCCCGAACTCAAAATAAAAGTTAAAAAGAAAGAAACACAAGCAAAAATAAAGGAGGTTTGGAATATGGAGCAAAAGGTGATGAAGGAAATTAAAAATGCCAATTAATTAAACTTCTACTGTTTTCTAGATGCTCTAGTAGGCACTTTAACTCATTCCCATATCAGAACAATGCCGTGAGGTATAATGAACTTTTTCCCTTTTTTATACAAGTCAAGAAGTTAAGACTCAGAAGTTCAATAACTTGTGTAGAAGCCAGAGTCATGCTGGGTGGGGGCGGGGTGGGGGGGGGCTCCTGCAAAGTCTATGATCATCAGTAAGAGAAAATATGCATGTGAAGGATGATAACCAGCTTTTCTTGCATGCAATAAGGGCAAGGTCTGTGTTGGGTACACAAGAGATGTCAGCTCTGACAACCAAGAAGTGTTTGGGTATGATTCAACATGCAAGAATAGGGAAATTATTTTGGGTGTGAGATGTACAGTTTAGTTTCCAGTGGATAAATGGGAAGAATATAGAGTCAGGGAAATGGATTATAAGGTTTTTTCAGTGATTTCCATTTGAGTTTTTGTGGGCTTTGTCTGGGGTGGGAATTTGGAAAGAGTAGGGAAGGGACATACCTAACTGGAAAATCTTAATCCTGATGATGGAAAGCCTAAAAAGAGAGACATTGAAGTGAGAGCAATGAACTTAATTTTACAAACACCATTGGAGTCACTTGGCAAATGTACTAAAATAACTGGCACTGTGAGCCCAGAGAAGGCCTGGGAGGCATCTGTTATTAGGTGGAGACTGGAGATACATGAGGGGAGGAAGAATGGGAAGATGAAAGAGAAGAAGAACAAGGTCCAGGTCTTAGCAAAGGCAATGGTGGAGTCAGGTCAAGAAGGAGTGAAGAAAAGAGGTTGAGAGGAGGGCAGGGAAATAAGGGAAACAGGAGAGTAACCTGTGGGCCAGAGGGGAGCAGGAGGGTTAAGTGGCCTATCAGTGAGGCCAAACCCATGACTAGGCTTTATTCATTTGTGGGAGTCAGCCAGTCACAGGCAGTGGCCATTCTGGTCCTGTAGAAAGTCAAATTCCTATTTTATAGTGTGGACTTAATTTAATTGGAGGACAAGGCCAGGTGTGGTGGCTCAAGCCTGTAATCCCAGCACTTTGGGAGGCCGAGACGGGTGGATCACGAGGTCAGGAGTTCAAGACCATCCTGGCTAACACGGTGAAACCCCATCTCTACTAAAAAATACAAAAAACTAGCTGGGCGACGAGGCGGGTGCCTGTAGTCCCAGCTACTCGGGAGGCTGAGGCAGGAGAATGGTGTAAACCCGGGAGGCGGAACTTGCAGTGAGCTGAGATCCGGCCACTCCACTCCAGCCTGGGCGACAGAGCGAGACTCCGTCTCAAAAAAAAAAAAAAAAAAAAAATTGGAGGACAAATATCTTTGAAAGATTTGATGCATCAGTCTGAAACTCTACCCCGAACTCTAATCTTTAGTGTGTTCTTGTTTTAAAATAAGGTGACATAATCCAGTTTTGGAGTTTTTACAGCTGTTCTTTGCATTGACAATTATACTGTATGCTGTGTACCCTGACTTGCATGCTATGCCTTAACTGATTTTTGGTCATGGTCTTTTTTTCACTGTACTGAATTTCAAAGTTATTGTCTATTTCAGTCGCTGACATTATGGTTATCTTTAGAGAAAATTAAACAAGTAAACCATTTACATGCCCTAAGTAGATGGAAAATGATCTAAAATTGCATGCTTCTTTCCTGGAGATCTCTTTGCCAAACTCTTGGGCTAATCATCTAAATATTTGGATTCAACAATTTCTGTTGGATCCATTTGTCTCATGACTGTTATGTTCAAAATTCCAGATGTGGAATTTGTCCCTCAAGATTTTATTTAACAAAGATGTTACTCTGGTTTGGCAAATGTCTTAAAGGTGGTGAGCAACAATGGCTTAAATATTTAGTGTATTTGAATACTGCCTTCTCAATAGGAAAATATATTGCATTCTTTGATTGGATAATTAAAATATACTAAATGTTGTGTTTGGGCAGTAAAACCTAACTAAACACCCTGATGGAAAATAAGGCTCAGGGTCCTGTGGCAGGTCTGTAACCTTTAAACCAGAAGAGAGGGGGGCCCACATATGCGCATCCATGGTTTTGGTCATTTAGAAGGACGTCCAATTTTGCGGCTT
The DNA here is from genome assembly GCF_000951035.1 of Colobus angolensis palliatus. Taxonomy (NCBI): domain Eukaryota; kingdom Metazoa; phylum Chordata; class Mammalia; order Primates; family Cercopithecidae; genus Colobus; species Colobus angolensis. Next base: position 7,010,925 of record NW_012111253.1, read on the forward strand.
CCTAACTGATTGCCAAGAGAGGGATGGGATGGATGTTCTGAACACTATCTAGCTTAATGCAATTTAGGAAAGTTACCTCCCGAGCTATAATGAGAAGCTCCCCCTACCTGTTGAGCTCATGCCCACAGAGAACTTGATTGTGGTTCTGGGCCAGAGCAAAGGCTGGACTTGCAACTCCTAATCCACTTAGCTGCTGAATTCCCTTTCTGAGGGGCTTTTCCTTCTGGTGCCAAGCTTCTGTTTTCAGAGCAGAGTCATCTGATGTTTCACACACAGGCTTTCCTTGCTTCTCTTTCTCTTTTTCAGCTCACAGTAGCCCAGGCCTTTGGGAAGCTTCTATAAAAGGCCTTGGTGAAGTTCCAGATATGTGAGGGTGGCAACTCAGATCGGAAAATAACACTGGGACCTAAATGCTAGTTTTGATATCCTTCTTTGGTTCTTGTCTGTTTGAATGTGGCAGACATGACCGTACATGAAAGATTTGATCGGTTGATTCATCATGGCTCACTGACTGATAGGCCTCTGAGATATACGTGTCTCTCCTCTGGTGTCCCAAGCTTTAGGGAGGGAGTCTCCCCATGCCAAACTTTACCCCCTTCTTCCCTGACCCCAGTACCATCTGGCCTCCCTCCTCTTGTGGTAGAAGCTTAAGTATTAATGTTTTGAAGAAGCCAAGAATCCCTATGTCTTAGCTTGTGTTATGAACTGCATGTTTGTGTCTCCCCACCCCAGATTTCTATGTTGAAATCTTCACACCTAAGGTGATGGTATTAGGGAAGTGGGGCCTTTCAAAGGTCAGTAGCTCATGATGGTGGAGCACCCCATGAATGGAGTTAGTGCCCTTATCAGGAGATATGAGAAAGATAATTTTTTCTTGGCCATGTGAGGATACAATAAAAAGATGGCCATCTGCAAACCTGGAAGCAGCCCCTCACCAGGCACTGGACCTGCTGGCACCTTGATCTTGAACTTCCCAGCCTCCAGAACTGTGTGAAATAAATATCTGTTGTTTAAGTCATCCAGTCCATAACATTCTGTTATAGCAGCCTGAACTGACTAAGGCAGATTGGGTTCCCCCAGAACCTGACCCTGAGACAAGGATTTGAAATCAAAGAATTAACTTGTGAAGTTATTCTAGAAAACAGTAGTAGGGGAGTGGGAAAGAGACAAGGGGAAAAGAAGGACGGTGCAGTATCAAGCAGGTTACATCTGTGGGCAACTGAGGTCAGTTCCATGGGAGATCTCTGGGAGACAGTGTGGACCATGCCTCAGAGTTACCTGAGCAAGAAAGCTGGGGTATTAATCCCCCACCCTCCAAAATCATCCTCTCTGGGCTGCTCACAAGGGAATTAGCTTCCTAAAGCATTTGCTTCACTGAACTCCATGATAAATACCAAGGAAGAGAGAGACTTGCTGGTTTAGATGAAAAATGAAAACACTGATACGTTTAGGAGAACCAATGCCCATTTTGATTCTTGGCAACTTCTTCTCATTCTGTCTTTTAGGGAAGAAAGTGGTGAAGGATTGTTACAATACCCAAGTCCTCCTGGCTAGTAGGAGAGCCTGAGGGCCCAGTTGCTTCTGACCTGAGCTGTAACTATCTTTTTCATAGAGATTGCTCTAACTTCTCCCTACTTCTGAGTCCATCTGACATATGGTTCACAAATAAGCCCTTCTGAAAATGCTGCTTTTCTTTACTGCTCATCTCCGTAACCTGGCTTCTAAAGTTACTTTCCCTAATTTGATTCTAGCCTACTTGCCAGGCATATCTCCTGTCTGCACTCTATGCTCCATCCAAGATTATCCTGGGTCAGCTTTAGGGTTTCTCTCTTCTGGACTTCAACTTATGTTGTTCCTTCCACCTGGAATACCCTCCATGAAACTTGTTCTTACCTTATTTGGTTTGTTGAAATCCTATCAAGTCTTTAAAGCGCCACCTAGATTTCTCTTTAATGAACCTGTTTCTTTGCCCTTTAGCTCTCTGCGACACTTTTACTACTGTCTTCTATTGTTTCTGGTATGTGCGTTCTCTATTCTATTAGATTTTAAATGTCTTGGGGGTAAGGACCATGTTTTATTCATCTCTATATCATTCCACACTCATCCAGTTAATTTAACAAAGATTCATTGAGTGTCAGAGACTGCATTCAAAACTGGAGTTTCAAAGATAAATGAGACGTGGCCCTTGCTCTCAAGGGAGCTCACAGGCCAGGCAAAAGGGAGTGACTAGTGTAAATAAGTGTGTGTATCCATCTCGGTGCCTTAAATATTAGAGAATGGGCAAAGATCCTGAACGCAGAGAATGAATGAAGGTACAGGGAGAACGTTTATTCTCATCTTATTTCCTGCAAATGCTCAGAAATTAGTTTAGGAAGAAAGATAGTTTTTTTTTAGGGTAGAAAATGAACATACAGTAGTCTTCCCTTATTTTTCAGAATATGTTCTAAGACCCCCAGTGGATGTTTGAACCCGGGGATAGTACTGAACCCTATATATACTAGGTTTTTTCCTATTCCTACATACCTCTGATAAAGTTTAATTTATACATTAGACACAGCAAGAGATTAGCAATAATAACTAATGACAAAATGGAACAATTATAACAATATACTGTAATAAAAACTATGTGTATGTAGCCTTTCTCTCTCAAAATATCTTACTGTATGTAATATTTTTGGACTGCGATTGACTGCAGGTAGCTGAAACCTTGGAAAGTGAAACAGTGAATAAGCAGGGAATATTGTAATTAGATTATGGTGGGAAGCACTTCTGTGTATCTCTCTGGGGGTGACAGAATGGTTTAGAAAAGGGCAATAAGCTACAGAATCAGATTGCTCTGAGTTTGAATTCTAGCTGTGCCAATTTATAGTTATGTGACTGTGAGTGATCTGCTTATTTCCTTATGTATAAAAGAGATAATACCCAACTAATAGCATAGCTGTAAAATTAAATGAGATAATATTTGCATAGGGCCTAGCAAATGTTTGGAACTTATTAGATGCTTGATAACTAATGGGCTTCACCCTACCATCTCTGCTTTTAAAAAATAAGGGAATTTTTGATTTTCTGTCTATACAAGAACAATCTGGGTGGAGAGAGGTTTGATCTCTTCACTTTTCTCTACCTAACTGGAAAGCTTTTAACTTACATTTCTTTTTCATTGCTTTTGAGTCTCCATGCCAATTTCAAGCATAGATTTCAGGTACTATTGGGCTCAGTGGTGGAAAGAGGGAGAAGCTGGCCTTCCTTTGGGACATCTAAAGAAAGACCTTTAGATAGGGTAATGTTCTAAAAGTAGGAATTGCTTTTAGAAATTAGATCTCCTTTCCACTCGAATTTGTGAATCATTAGAGCTTAAATAGTCCTTATGGTTTTTCTATTTTTAGATCATTTCCATTTATTTTTAGAGGATTCAATGAAAAGATGCTGGTTTTGGTGCCCTGGAGTCAGCTTTTTTCTTTATCTTTTCTTCCAATAAACAATTAGTGAATACCTACTGAATACCAGGCGCTGAGTAATGAGCAAGTAGTGAGCAAAACAGACAAGGGCACTGCCCCCACAGACCTTATAACTTGGGCAATGGGGGCTGGCAGTGATTAAATAATTACATGGATAAATGTATAATGCTAAACTCTGAAAAGAAATGAAACAGAAATTCTAGGAAACTCTGAGCACTGTACTAATCTACATGAAAATTAAATTCTAGGAATCTCTAAGCCCTGTACCAGTCTAGGTGGTGACTCATAAAACTTTCTGGAGGAGGGGGGGCATTTGAATTGATTCGGATTTGTGAGTGAAAGGTGCTAATGAGGCAAAAGGAGTTGGAGTGGGTCTATGCACACTGGGAGAAGGGATGACTTATGAGTGCCGCCTGAAGCTTGCAGGGACATGATTTGACCTTGGAACACGAAAGAGACCAAGAAACAAGGCTAAAGAGGTTGGTGGAGACCAGATTTTGTAGAGCGTGGTGTGCCATGGGAAGGCATTGGTTTTTGTGGGAGACTTTTGAAGGATTTTAAGAGGACTGATGTGATTAGACTTGCATTTTGAGAAAGTTTTTTTGGCTGTCCTATGGAAAATAGATTGGAGGGCCTAAGAATGGAAGCTAGGAGAACAGTTAGGGTAGATCAGGTGAGAGTCGATGGAAGCTTCATTTGGGGACTTGGCTATATGACTGGGGAGAAAGGAATGGAGTCCAGAGAGATTTAAGAAGTAAACTAGATAGCATTAGGTGATGGATTGACTATGAGGATGGGGCCTGGCTTGTAATCTTAGTCTTTAATCAGTAAAGCTCTGAGAACCATTCACATGCTGATGACCATTGTAAAAATCACCTGCAACCTCAGAGATGTTCAAGGTGATCAAGGGGCCCAAGAGAACACTAGGCTGGGTGTGAGCAGAATACTTTTCTTTGCAGTCTTCACAAACCATTGAACTTTGCTAGATCTGAATTGTTCCATCTGCAAAACAAATGGGTTGTATTAAATGAACTCCACACATGAACTGCATACAGCTCTCTATTCTTAAGGAGCAAATCAATCTTAGATTTTCTATATTAACACTTTACATTTGCAGAACAATTACTGTGTGTGTGTATGTGTGTGTGTGTGGGGGGGGGAGGTGCTTTCACATTAATGACCACATAGATTTTCATAACAGTCTTGTGAACGCTTAACGTTTTCTCCCCAGTGGCCAAATGAAGACTGAGATCCAGGAATATTCAAAAGTTTGTCTAAGATTACAAATTGTTGGCAAAATTAGAGACCTTAAGGCTGAGTGTGGTGGGTCACAACTGTAATCCTAGCACTTTGAGAGGCCGAGACTGGAAGATTGCTTGAAGCCAGGAGTTGAAGACCAACCTAGGCAGCAAAGCAAGATGATTCCATCTCTAAAAAATACCCAAAAGCATAGAGTCCTTAAGTCTTCTAATTTTTTCTGACCCCCTTTTATTAGCTCTTTCTTTCTTCTATTGTATATTTATATGGCTTTGTATTCTGTTTATCCCCCTTCCATTCCATTATTTTTAAGTATTCCATCCAAGAAGGCAGAGTGAGGCAGTGTAACTTCCTTTCAGTACTTCTGATATTTGGTTTGAAACTATACGCTCACTTGAAGCTTGGACTTCTTTGTGATTATTCTTACCACTCCTGACCCAATTACTAAGAATAAATAATAATTTGGGCAAATTTCAAGTGTTCATATAGAGAAAATATAAGCAGATACAGAGGTCATGAAAGACTGGCCTGATTAGGAAGAAGTCTATTTTTATGACGTCTTTCAACTTTTGCTTCCAAAACCAGGCAGTCACCATTTTATAAGTGGGTTTGGTTCTAAAACAATCTTATAAATGGTGTTGAATATTGGAACTGATCATTTTTGAACCCTATTTGACATGTTCTATATCTCAAAAAGATTCAGCTCAAGAGAAAAATCCAGCCCAATGAATAGCTGTTATTTGAGGGCAGTCTTTCCTTCCTGGTTAACTGGGCTGGACACTTATCCAGAAGGTCATTTGGTCTCCATTCAACAAACAAATATCCAGCCAGTTCTGATTGTTCACCTACTGTGTCAGTTTGTTCTTGCACTGCTATAAAGAAATACCTGAGGCTGGGTAATTTATAAAGAAAAGTGGTTTAATTGACTTATGTTCTGCAGGCTATACAGCAAGTATAGTACTGGCATCTATTTGGCTTCTGGTAGATCTCAGGGATCTTTTACTCATGTTGGAAGGTGAAATAGGAGTAGACATGTAACACGACAAGAGAGTAAGCAAGAGACAGAGGGTGGGGAGGTCCCAGGCAAATCAGAAAGCCAGCAAGGAAGGCATTAAATCTTCAAGCTCCAACACAATCCTTGACCCCATGTCCCACATCCTAGTGTGAGGGGTGAGCCCCCAAGGCCTTGGGCAGCCCTACTCCTGTGACTTTGCTGGATGCAGTCCACGTGGCTGCTCTCATGGGATGGAGTTGAGTGCTTATGGTTTTCCAGGCAGAGAGTGCAAGCTGCTGGTGAATCTACCTTTCTGAGGTCCTGAGGGCAGTGGCTCCTTTCTCACAGCTCCACTAGGCAGTGCCTCGGTGGGGACTCTGTGTGGGGGCTCCAACTCCAGATTTCTCCTCAGCATTGCCCTAGTAGAGTTTCACTGTGGGGGCTCTGTGCCTGCAGCTGGCTCCTGTCTGCTCACCCAGACTTTCTCATACATCCTCTGAAGTCAAGGCAGAGGTTGTCAAGCCTCCTTTACTCTTGCATTCTGTGCACTTATAAGCTTAATACCACCTGGAAACCACCAAGGCTTATGGCAGGTTACCATCTCCAAAGTTGCAGCCTGACCTGTACCAGGGGCCCTTTGAGCTGAGTCTGGAACTGGAGCAGCTGGGATTTGGGAAGCAGTGTCCTGAAGTGGCTCAGGGCAGTGATGCCCTGGGTCTGGCCCCTGAAACCATTCTTTCCTCCCAGGCCTTTAGGCTTGCAATAGGAGGGGCTGCTTTGGAGATTTATGAAAAAGCCTTTAGGGCCTTTTTCCCATTGTCTGGGATATTAGCACTTGGCTCTCTTTTAGTTTTGCAAATCTCTCTATCAAGTGGTTGCTCTGTAGCCTGCTTGGGTTCTTTCTCTATCACAGGGCCATGCTGCAAATTTTCCAAACTGTTATGTGCTCTGTTTCTCTTTTAAATATAAGTTCAAACTTTAAATCACTTCTTTGTTCCCACATCTGATTGTAGGTTGTTAGAAATAGGCCACTTCTTGAATGCTTTGCTACTTAGAAATTTCTTCCATTAGATACCCTATGTTATCACTCTTAAGTTCAAACTTCCACAGATTTCTAGGGCATGAACATAATATACCCAAGCTGTTTGTTAAGGCATAACATAGGTGATCTTTAACTGCAATTCCCAATAAATTCCTCATTTCCATCTGAGACCTTGTCAGCCTGACCTTCACTGTCCATATTTATTTTTCTTTTCTTTTCTTTTTCCGTTCCTTTCCTTCCCTTTCCCTTTCCCTTTCCTTCCCTTCCCTTCCCTCCCTTCCCTTCCCTCCTTTCTTTCTTTCCTTTCCTTTCCTTCCTTCCTTCCTTCCTTCCTTCCTTCCTTCCTTCCTTCCTTCCTTCCTTCCTTC
>NW_012111253.1:7018213-7063657 GCF_000951035.1 Colobus angolensis palliatus
TCTTTCTTTCTTTCTTTCTTTCTTTCTTTCTTTCTTTCTTTCTTTCTTTCGTCTCTCTCTGTCACCCAGGGTGGAGGGCACTGGCACAATCTCAGCTCAGTGCAACCCCCACCTCCTGGGTTCAAGTGATTCTCCTGCCTCAGCCTCCCAAGAGGCTGCAATTACAGGTGTGCACCACCATGCCTGGCTAATTTTTGTATTTTTAGTAGAGACAGGGTTCCACCATGTTGGCCAGGCTGGTCTCGAACCCCTGACCTCAAGTGATCTGCCCACCTTGGCCTCCCAAAATGCTGAGATTACAGGTGTGAGCCACTGTGCCCAGTCTCCTGTCCATATTTCTATCAGTATTTTGGTCACAACCAATTAACAAGTCTATAAGAAGTTCCAAACTTTCCGCCATCTTCCTGTCTTCTTCTTAGCCCTAGAAACTTGTCCCAGCTCCGCCTATTACCCAGTTCCAAAGTCACTTCCACATTTTCAAGTATCTTTATAGCAACATTCCACTCCTTGGTACCAATTTTCCTACCATGTTCCCATTTCTTACCTTTTTTCTTCTGGAACCTTCTAATTTTCTACATAGAGGATACTGCTTCACTAGTCTAAACTAGAAAAACAGAAAGAAAGCCCACAATAGCCTGGAAATCCTCAACACTCCATAGAGGTAAAAGCCTGAAAAGTCCATTGGCCAAAAATAATCTTTGGCCTGTGTCTCACTATCCACTGCTGCATAACAACCCCAAAACTCAGTGCTCTAAAACAACAACAAATTTGTTACATCTTATGAATTCATGGGTCACAAATTTGGTGCAGGTTTCTCCTAATCAATTATTCTCTTCCATGTGGTGTTGACTGAGGTCACTCAGTGGTATTCAGTTAATGGCTCATTTGGTTGGGAAGATTCAAGATGTCTTCAATCATATGTATAGTACTCTGATGAGGATGGCTGGAAAGATGACTGGAGAAAGAGACCCAACCTCTCAATGGAAGATGTGTCAAAGAATTTGTGGCCATGGTTAATCCACCACACTTTAAATTTTATAATTATCTTATTTCTTCAGTCCCAGCACTAAGTCTGAACACACCATTTACCTAAGGAGCTAGTATTGTTCTAGCTCTTCCAACTTTCCTTGTCTGGCTTGTCCATGGTTGGGACCCATTGGTAAAAAGTGCTTTCCCTTATTACCGGCCTCTAAGGCCCAGGAATCTTGACCCTCTGAGTGTATCCTTTGGATGTTCTTGTTGCTTCCTTGAAGGATCCTGCCCTGAATAGGTTCCTGATCTCCTGGAAGAGTGTGATGTATTTTTAAGAAATTTAATCTTGGCTGGGCACGGTGGCTCATACCTGTAATACCAGCACTTTTGGAGGCCGAGGTGGGTGGATCACGAGGTCAGGAGTTTGAGACCAGCCTGGCCAATGTAGTGAAACCCTGTCTCTACTAAAACTACAAAAATTAGTCAGGCATGGTGGCAAGCAGCTGTAGCCCCAGCTACTCAGGAGGCTGAGGCAGGAGAATTGTTTGAACCCAGGAGGTGGAAGTTGCAGTGAGCTGAGATCATGCCACTGCACTCCAGCCTGAGCAACAGAGTGAGACTTCATCTAAAAAAAAAAAAAGAAATTTAATCTTAATAAATCTCTTACATATATATTAGCAAATCCCTCTTTGGTAGGTTTTCAGGCTGTGTGGCAAAATAAACATAAATCTAGGAAGTGTGTTGGGTGAATCATACTTGGGCACAAAGTTCCATGCATACTGATCTTACTTTTGTTCTTCAAACACACCAGGCTTTTTCCCACTTTCCAAGAACTTGTGTATGCCTTTTCTCCTGTCGGAAACAGCTTGTCTTTCCTTCCGCTGGGCTAACATTCATTTAACCTAGGAACTGCAGCTTTGATGTCATTCATCCACAAAGGCTTGTACTTAATCCCTTTTCTAAATTAGCTTCCTCATTTTTGGTCTTCTAGGCCCTGTTCTCTTCCTTTGTAGTATGCATCATAATTTATAATTAGATATTTATTTTCATGTTTATTTCTTTGTCATTTGTCTCCCCCATGATATGTATGCTTCTTGAGGGTAGAGATTATCCGTTACATTCACTGTAATATTGGCTCAACAAATATTTGCTAAATGAATGTGTGAATGTGTGTGTGTGTGTGTGTGTGTGTGTGTATGAGAGAGTATCATACGGATAGGCAGGCTGTACATCAAGTTGTGCTTCTGGCATCGGTTCCCAGACTTGTTTCTGTTTTTTGTAAGAGTTCTCCTGTCTCTATTATTCTAAACATTTAAAGTCATTTTTAAGAGGCAGTCTCATGGTGAGTGATGGCATCAGAATGTGTGACTCTAGAGAAGGAGATCACATTTGTAGGAAAAGATCAGCCAGGAAATGACCTTTAGTCAGGACCTACTCCCTCAAAATGTTGAACATGGAATTGGAGGAAAGATAGAAAAGAAGCTGGAGTAATGATTGATAGTTTTTCCTGAATAACTTTTCTCTCTTTTTATAGTATTAGGATTTTCACCTTTGCATGTATTGTTTGAAATAATGAATACATTTCCCATTCTCCCTTGCTGCTAAGTATGACCACATGTCTATATTCTGGCCAATGGGATGTAAGCAGAGGGATTATGTAACTTTTTTTTTTTTAACTATTATTTTGTCTGTCTTGTTTCTTATAATCCAAATGCTTATAACCCTCATCTTGGACCATGAGGACATACAGTAGAACCTCAGGGTAGAGGAGCAGTGAATTGGAAGGAATTTGTGTTGTTAAAGACTTCGTGAAGAGAGCTACCTTATTAGCATTGGTCTGCATATCTCCAGACTTTTATAGGAGGGTAAAATGAAATTCCACCTTTTTAAAGTGTTTTTGAACAGGTTTTCTGTCCATCTCTGGCAAAGCTAATATTAATGGGTATGAAATTATGTCTCATATCAGATTATGTGAGTTTGGTTCCCAACAATGTCAGAAAAACAAAAGATAAGACAATATCAATGGTAAGACAGAGAGTGTATCACTGACCATGGGCTCCAGGATATTTCTTAACATATTTCCAAAGGTAGATTTTTTATGGGGAAAATAAATCCACATTTCAGGCTCTCCTTTCTTGACTGTTACAAAGGATTGGGAAAACTATTCCATGCCTAGAGGACTTTCTGATTTCACCAGCAACTTCTGCTATATCTTAAAGCACAAATTGATTTCTTTATTACTGTTAGAAAGTTCACCTGCCAGATTATACTGATTTCCTGAAGTCATTTTGGACAAAGGAAAGGTCACATTGTTTTTTAGTAAAGACATGTTTTTTCTCCTGTATCACTTGCCTGGCTTTCTTTTTTTTTTACAGCCTTTCTTTCATGATGTCTTAAATAAGACATTTCCCCAAGATGTTTAAAGCAACAATACTTAACTGTTGTACAACCCTTTCATCTCTAGAGTCTTTTGCAATGGGTACTGAATAAAGTCAGAAAACCTCTTGCAAAGGATCATTGGTGACTACAAGTGAGTATGGGGAGAGTTTTGAGTTCATGAACTATTAGATACAATTTTAAAAGTAGAAAAAAAATTATCAAGAGTGGTTGACACAAGCTGTCATGCTTGGTGCTAATGAAAATCATTCTGGACCCTGAAGAATCTGATCTAGTAGGGTCTCACATGGATATACCTAAAATTATTCAGCATAGAAAGAGGCATCTCTATCATAACTACTCTTATTTGGGTTCTTTCCATTCACTCTTCTCTCCTTTCTCTGCCTTTTCCCATTTCTTAACCCCATCTTTACAGATATTTCACCTTTAGCTTATCGAGATACCATCTCCCATGGTCTTGGGTTGGATTTCCCTGGAAGTGGACTTTGAGACAAGGACTTGAGTGCAAGGAGTATATTTGAGAAGTGATCTGGTTAGAACTAGTAGGGGAATAGGGGAAGGGAGACAAGAAAGGAAAAACGAGCTGATTATGAGTGTGAGCAACTGGGGCTCAACCCCACTGGGGACCTCTGGGAGACAGTGAAGAACATGGCTCAGAGTTCTCCCACCTGAGGGAGAGGGTGCTGGATTATTCATTATAAATAAAGTTAAAGGGAAAAGAAGTATGTTTGAGGACAACTGATTTTTAAAAATAAGTCTCGTAGAACTATTTGACTTCCTGAATTATGTGCATGTATAATAAGAAACAATCTATAGGGATTACTAAGAATTTTATTGATTTGCATATGTCAAATAGAAAAATATAACAATTTTAACATTAAAACAGGGGCTTTTCTCTCCTCCACCTTTCTAGTATTTATTATTTTTAATTTGACTTTGGGGCTCAAGGGGTACTTTTGAGCACTCACTAAGTATGTGGCATTATGCTAGACCATCAGAGGTTGGAAGATAGGAGAACTTTAGTCCCAGCCTTCTAAAATTTATAACAGAACAAGGAGAAAAGTCATATGTTGGAAATTACAAAGATTAATTCTATAATTTATTAGAAGTGAATTCAAAATTAAACTTAAGGTTTATACAAGCCAGTGTAAGGCAGTGTCATTCAGGATATATGTAGTAGCGCTAAAGGAAGGATAAATAAGGTAAATAGCACTGTAAAGTAAGTAAGTGCAGGAAAAAGTGAATTTAGTACTTGATCTGAAGGACTTGGCTCACAGAAAAGGAAGAGGGAGGGAAGAGCAGAGAGGTGGAATGGCATGAGCAATACCATAGTGATGATGGAGTAGGTGTTAAGTTGCAGAGGGAGACTGATGGAATTGATCAGGTGGGAGCAAGTGATGAAGGGCCACATAAGAATAGGTGATGGGGCGGGTGCAGTGGCTCACGCCTGTACTCCCAGCACTTTGGGAGGCCGAGGCGAGTGGATCACGAGATCAAGAGTTCGAGACCATCCTGGTTAACACGGTGAAACCCCGTCTGTACTAAAAATACAAAAAATTAGCCGGACATGGTGGCAACGTGCCTGTAGTCCCAGCTACTCAGGAGGCTGACGCAGGAGATAGGCTTGAACCTGGGAAGCAGAGGTTGCAGTGAGCTGAGATTGCACCACTACACTCCAGCCTGCCTGGGTGACAAGGTGAGACTCCGTCTGAAAAAAAAAAAAAAAAAAGAACAGGTGATGGAGGACCCTGACAGCCAGGCAGAAGTCTGGAAACTGGATTGAATTCAGAAATAGGAAAAAGATAGGTTGAAATGATTAAAAAAAATTCTGGCTAATACTACATTGTTTATTTTTAGTTGAGGTATAATTACATAAAATAAGACGGACAATTCTAAGTGTACAGTTTGATGAATTTTAACAAATGTACACCTATGTAACCGTCACCCACATATGGAATATTTTCATCACCCAAGAAGGGCCCCTTATGAAGTTTCCCAGTCAATAATTGCCCTGTCCTTACCTCTTAACCACTGTTGAGGCATTATTGAACTGTTTTTGAACTTCATATAAATTGAATCACACAGCATGTATTCTTTTATGATTGGCTTCTTTCACTCAGCTTAATTTTTTTGAGAGAAGTAATTTGTTCCTTTTTATTGTTGAGTGATATTCTATTGAAGGAATATACTACACTTTGTTTATCCAGTCTCCTATTAATGAAAATGTGGGTTGTTTCCAGTTGTGGACTATTATGAATAACAAGTCTGTGAGCATTTTTGCACACGTCTTTTGGTGAACATGTGCACTCGGTTCTCTTGGGCATATACTTAGGATTGAGGTCATTGGTTCATAGGGTAGGCACAGGTTTAGATTTAGTAATTACTGCCAAATAGTTCTCCAAAATGGTTCCATCAATTTATACTCCCACCAACAACGGGGGAGAGTTGTGTTTGCTCCACAGCCTTGTCAATAGTTGGTATTGTCATTTTTTTTTCAATTTTTGCCATTCTGGTGGCTGGGGAGTGGAAATGACTTGTTAAAAAGAAAGATTAATTATATACTAAGTAAAGGACAGATTTGGTGGGAAGGGATACCAGACACAAATAAAGTAGTTGCAAGGCTGTTGTCCCAATGCCAATGAGAGGACTCAAGACCCAGGCCTGGGGGACTATGAAGCTATGGGGAGAAAGCGTTTAAACTGAGTGACTTTATAGAGCTTGACAGAGGCTCAGAGCTCATTTCTCAGGATGTCTCTTCTGTCTAGCAAAATCTTTGCATTTAAGTTACTTGCTGTTAACTGTAGCCAGAAGAGTGGGATCACCTTTATTAAATCTGCCTGAGAGATATCGTATTGTATTGTGGACACTGTAAATATTTGGAGAAATTTACTAAGAGAGCCTGGAGAGGGTTTCAGAAGTGAGAGGGTTTGCTGTGGGTTTAATGAATTTCCACGTGAGGATTTATTTATTTATTTATTTTGAGATGGAGTTTCACTCTGTCACCCAGGCTGGAGTGCAATGGTGCAATCTCAGCTCACCACAACCTCTGCCCCCCGGGTTCAAGTGATTCTCCTGCCTCAGCCTCCGGAGTAGCTGGGATTACGGGCGCCCACCACCACATCCAGCTAATTTTTTGTATTTTTAGTACAAATGATGTTTTCTCATGTTGGCCAGGCTGGTCTCAAGCACCTGATCTCAGGCGATCCACCCACTTCGGCCTCCCAAAGTGCTGGGATTACAGGTGTGAGCAACTGCGCCCAGCCCACACATGAGGATTTTTAATGTACTTTTCTGTTTGCTCCTCGCCTTAAGGACCTAGTGTTAGGATTCCTTCTTTTCTCCCTTATTCCACTGCCCTCTTTCTTTCTTTCCTTCCATTAATCCATCAGTGAATAAATATTTGCTGAGGGCCTGCCCTGTGCTAGGCCCTGGCTGGGTAACACAGTGGATCCAAAAATTAATTCGACATGTTCCAGTCTTCCAGAAGTTCAGTGCATTCAGTAAAGGATTTGAAAAATATACAAAAAGCTTACAATACCAGGCAATGCTGTATAAATCCCCACTGTCCTGTGTCTGTGAGTCTGTGACCAGCACTCTTCCACACTACCGCTTAGGACTGTTCAATGGAAAGAGTGAGTAGCTAGGTTTGAAATGGAGGGTGAGTAGCGGGGAAGGTGTCTTGTTTGAGGTGGCAGCTAGGTTAAGCCAAAGATGGATAAGATTTCAATAGCAGAGATGAGGGAAAGGTATGATAATAAGAAACAGCCTGAGTAAAGGTATGGAGAGGCAAAATGTAGGGCACAGTGAGGGAATTACAAATAGAATTTGGCCAGACCACAGGGTGTATGGAAAGGAGTATATCAAGTAGGAAGACAGGTCGGACTGTGGGCCAGAGTAGGAGCCAGGTTACAAATTTTGTCTATTTCATGGGCAATAGGGAACCACTAAAGGTTTTTGGTGAAAGCAATGTTATCAGAGCTGCCTTTCGCAAAGATGACTCTGGCAGTGATGAGCTGCAAGACTGAAGACACAATAATGTCTGAGGAGGCTATTACAATAGTCCAGGGAAGAATTAATGAGAGCATGTATTAGGTTGGCTGGGATAGAAAGGAGGGGATAGGTAACATGAGCAAAAATTTAAAAAAAATAGGGAGTTCAGGGGGAAAGGGATGGCAGAACAGAAACCACTGTTTTCCCTTTTCTTTCACACTGCTGTATTTTGAACGTGAGCCAGACTTCGTGTGAAGTAGGTGTGGGTGCTGATCAGGATTGCATTCCTGATAGCTGAGCTGTGGGTAAGAGGTCAAATGGACAGAACCCAGAGTGGAACAATCTGCTGTGCTCAACATGGAATTCCTTAGGAAACAAAATCCAACCAAAGTCAAAAGCCCTGCTCCTCAACTCCACACTTTTCCTGCTGCTGCTCCGTCTCTCTTGTGCCTGCTTTTCAACATCAAACTTCTAGAAAAAGTTGCACATTCTCAATGCCATTATCTTTTCATTTCTTACCTACTCAGCTCTCTCCAATCTGGCTCTTAACTCCTTCACTGCAAGAAAAATTGTGCTCATTATGTTACCAGGGCCTTCCATGTTGCTAGAGTTAATGGCTATTCTTCTAGTCTCAGCTTACCTGCAGTATCAGGTGTGTCCAACCCTGTCAGCCACTCCCCCTCTTTAGAATGCTCTCCTTTCCTGGATTCTGTGACCCTGCTTCTTGCATTTTTCTCATTACCTCATTGACTACTCATGCTCAGTCTTCTTTTCAAGCACATCCTCCTCTACTAGGCCACTACCTATTGGAGATGTTAGACCTTCTTTTCTTTTTACTCTATGCTCTTTCCTTAAGTGACCCCGTAGATACTCATAACTTCTGTTTTTATCTACATGCTAATGGTGCGTACATTTCTAGCTCCAGTCTAGATGCCTCTCTGCTGAGCAGCAGACCTGTAAACCCAACTGTCTGTTTAACATGTTCACTTGACAGTCCCCAAAGTAGCTCAAACTCAGCATGTGCAAAACTGAATTCATGATCTCTTCCCTCCAACACTTCCTCTGTGGTAAGTGGCACCACCGGCCATCCATATATGCATTCCAGAAAGTGGAAAAACAGTCTCAACCACCACCTCTCTCTTAATTCTTCATATCAAATCCATTAATTTCTTATTGATTTTACTTGTTAAAATATTTCTTAAACTCATTCATTTCTTCACCCAAGTCCTAGTTACCAACAACTCCCATTTTGACCTCTATCATGAACTTAACCTGAATCTGAGCCCAAGCTGCCCTCTACTTCAATGCATCTTCCACTCAGAGCCAGTGTGAACTTAAATAGGCTTAAATAGGATAATGTTATTGTCTTCTTAAGCAACTGGAATAGTTTTCCATTGCTCATAGAACAAAAGGCATAGTGTTCATCTGGCCTTGAAGGCCCTACAAGGGCTGGTCATTCCTGTCCTCTTTGGCCTAACCCCTCCCCACTTTTCTCCATTCCCTTCTTTATGCTGCAGCCACTCAGACCTTCTCTCTGTTCCTTCTTCCCCACAAAACCCACTCTTCCAACAGGACTTCTGCAGCTTCAGATTGCCCAGAAGTATCCCCTCTCACCACTCTTCTACCCAGTTAACTTCTACTCATGGTTTGAATCTCAGAATACATACCACTTGCTCAGGGAAGTCTTCCTTGATGCCCTAATTTAGATCATACTAGACTTCCTACCCCCACTTGTTATATAATATGTTCTTAGCCCTGGATCCCTTTCCTTGACAGCACTTTGCACAGTTTATAATGACCCACCTATTACTTTGATCATTTGATTAAGGTTTGTCTAACCCACCAGACCATAAATGCTATGAGGGCAGGACAGTTTTTACTCACCTTTATCTGGCTGACATAGTTGGTAGTGTCTGGAGCACAGTAAGTGTTCAATAAATACATGCTGAATAAATAAATTAGCAAATGGGTTGAGTTAAGCTGTATTACACTGTGTCTCATGGAGGGGTATTGGAGAAGCCTTCAGTGCACACAGTGGCTTTGCCATCAGCAATGTCAGCTAAGTATGTTAATAAATAGTATAATCAGAGGTTGAAAATTGGCGATCCTGGGCCATATACAGCCTGGTAGAAATTTTTAGTTTGGTCTGCACAATGTTTTGGGAAAAATTCGAACTGTATGCAAAGATTTCAAAATGCGGAGATTTCATTGTAAAATCTGATTTTCTCTTTTTTCCTGAAAAATAAAGCTCTTGCATCACTGGGCCCAGTGGATTTCCTTCATTTCCTTGTAGCAATCATCGAATGGAGTTGAAAAGAGGCTGCCCTATTGTTATGAGACTTTAGCTCTTCAACTCACTATTGTCACCAACTAGCCTCCCTCACTCATTTAATTACCAGCCTGGCCTGTAGGGGCATATCCCTCATCAAGTTTGCTATTTTTGGTCTAAGTCTCCTTTATTAGAAATGGTTGGAACCAGTTAATTGGGTAACCTGAAAAACCCCCGAATTGTTGCCATGAAAAAACACAATTTCTTTTTCTTAATTCTTAGGAGGTTTTCTTAGAAATGTTGAATGAAAGTGAAAAGCTCAACAGACGTACCTTGACTCAGACCCTTATCTAACCCTTTCATTTTAGAGAGGAAAGAGCTGAGGGCCAGAGTGGGTAATGACTTGCTCAGGCTCACAGAGCGACTTCTCTGTCTTTTGACTGGTGTGCTTAGAAATACCAAAGAAAATATTTAGGGAAATGTATTCCTTTATAAATCTTCCATTTTAATTTTTTATCTTCTTAAATCTATAAGAATTAATTTAAACACAGGAATTGATCTTTCAAGTCTCAAGTTAATCTCGCTAATTTTTTCCTTGAATTGTTTGGGAAACTTAGTGTTGGTTGCGTACAAGTGGTGGTGTGGCAACAGTAGTAGTGAAACTGCCTTTGCAAAAATTATAACTGAGACAGTGAAAGAGATCTGACCTAACTGGCTCCATCTTGCTTCTAACCTCCGAGCTGTACTTGTTCATTCCTGGGTGTAGGCGGAACTTTGGGAGGAACTTAGTTTATGGTTTAGCTTTGAAAAAGGAAGATAGCCGGGCGCGGTAGCTCAAGCCTGCCCAGCACTTTGGGAGGCCGAGACGGGCGGATCACAAGGTCAAGAGATTGAGACCATCCTGGCTAATACGGTGAAACCCCGTCTCTACTAAAAAATACAAAAAAAGACCCGCGACGAGGCACACGCCTGTAGTCCCAGCTATTTGGGAGGCGGAGGCAGGAGAATGGCGTAAACCCTGGAGGCGGAGCTTGCA
Organism: Colobus angolensis palliatus; assembly: GCF_000951035.1. NCBI lineage: Eukaryota > Metazoa > Chordata > Mammalia > Primates > Cercopithecidae > Colobus > Colobus angolensis. The sequence goes on from NW_012111253.1 coordinate 7,028,878, forward strand.
GTGAGCTGAGATCCGGCCACTGCACTCCAGCCTGGGCGACAAAAACGAGACTTAGTCTCTTTAAAAAAAAAAAAAAAAAGAAAAAGGAAAATAACAGCCCTTCCCCCAAACAAACCCCCTTCCTGCCTGGGGATAGTCTGACTTTGTAGGACTAACAAATTTGCTACAAGATTAGAAATTACAGTTTAGGGGCCATGTAGCCTCTGGCTGCAAGTCTCTGAACCTCCCCAAATTGTTCCTGGGGATAACATCATTTTGTAAAAACTAAGATGGGTGCTTGAGATATTTTGCAGACTCTGCACTCGATGGATCAGCTGATGCCACCTGGACCTTTTATCTGGCTCAATGAGTTCTGCCATTCCACCCCGGAACAAAAAAACTCAAGAAAAACAGCAAGAAAAACTCACTTTGACTCCCCTATGATTCCACCTCCAACCCGACCAATCAGCACTTCCAACTTCTTGAGCCCCTACCCACAAAATTATCCTTAAAAACTCTGATCCCAGAGTGCTCAGGAAGACTGATTTGAGTAATAAGAAAACTCCAGTTTCCCGCACAGCTGGCTCTGCGTGAATTACTCTTTCTTCATTGCAATTCCCCTGTCTTGATAAATCAGCTCTGTTTAGGCAACTGGCAAGGTGAACCCATCGGGCAGTTACAGTAGTAGTAGTAGTAGTAGTAACAAAACCCAGTATGTGAAAATGTGAATTGATAATCCTGGGCTAATAGTTTCCTTCTATAAAGGCTGCTGATTTTTTTTTTTTTCTTGGTGGGTTTTTCTTTTTTGAGCCTGTGAATTTTGATTCCAGTTTTATATTTAGCTTTTTAAAAAACTGAGGTAAAAGACATGTACACAGCGATAAAATTTGTGACTGTAGCCATTTTCAGAAAATGGAAACCCCACATTCATATCCCTGTTTCTGCCTACCCCCAGCTCCTGGCAACCACAAATATGCTTTCTGTCTCCATGTATTTGCCTATTTTAGGCATTTCATATAGATAGAATCGAACAATATGTTGACCCTTGGTGTCTGACTTATTTCACTTAGCATAATGTTTTCAAGGTTCACCCATGTTGTAGCATATATCAGTGCTTCATTACATTTTATAAGTGAATAATATTCTACTGTATGGATAAGCTACATTTTGTTTATCCATTCATCTATTGATGGACATTTAGGTTGTTTCCCCCTTTTTGCTATTGTAAATAAAGTTGCTATGAACACTCACGTACAAGTTTTTTTTTTTTTAATTCTAGTTTATGAAGTTTGTATTTCAGGAACTCATCTATCATTTCTGAAATACTGAAATACTGCTTGTCTACTGTGAATAAAAGCAAAAAAAGGAGTCGGCAGGTCAACCAGGTGTCAATTTCTATTGATTTCTCTTCTGTATCTCTGTATCTGGCTTAAAATTGCAGACGTTTTCAGGCAAGAAATAGCAGTTCATTTTCAGTAGGCATCTATCTGGAAAGTACAAGGTGCTTTAAACAAATTACAAAGAAGAAATCAAACTAACCAAGTGATGTGGCCATGATAAGCTATCAAATCTTACGGGGGAAAGTATGGATCTTATTCAGGAAGGTATCGACAAAAGAAGAGCTTAGCTCTGAGTCAAGGTACATCTGTTGAGCTTTTCACTTTCATTCAACAAATATGTATTGAGTGCCCACAAGGCTGATCTTATGCACAAAGGGAGATTAGAGTCTAGTGAGGAAATGTAGATATTAAGTAAATATACACATGTAATTACAAATAGTCCTTGAAGAAAGTGTGTAAGGAGTATGACAGTACATAATAGGGCTACCTGCTGTCTTCTGGGGGCTATGACAAAGCCTTGCTGAGAAAGTGACTTTTGAGCTATGTGAGAGTTAACAAGGTGGGCAAACAAGTTTTGAGGACCTAATGTGTGCTAGTTACTGCCATAAATGTTTTGACTTCAAGGATGAATAAGAAGTGGCCTCTGCTCAGAAGAAATTTGGTTTTCTAGAGAATGGTTAGCAAACCCCCTCCTGAATCATTTATTATCAACCTCTTCATCTTAATGAATGACAAAGAAAGGGCTCCTGGAACCCATTCATTTTCCTGGGAGTTTCCAGGGGAGCTCTCTCAGAGAAAGGCTCAGTATAGGCAGAGTAATTTTGATAGGAATGTTTTCAAATTATTCAATTTTAATTCAGATCTAAAGTTTGATAGCCTCATTGACAAGCAAAGGATCTAAGTCGAAGTAGTGAAATCAACTTCCTTCAGGAAGTAAATATTTGATTAGTTGGTTTCAGCAGATTTTCTTGGACAATTGTCAGTCTGGTACTTTTCACAGTGAAGTGCATACCCTTATTCAGCAACATGCTCCTCAAAATCAAGCCAAGAATGATTATTCAAGCTTCAGGATACTGTGCAATATGTATAATGCACCAGTAAGCTTTGGGCTGGACCTGCAAAAAAGTTCTGACGAATAAAGACACTTGCCTTTGTAAAGAAGCCTTATGCTTCCTAGTGTCACAGTTCTGATGAGCAGGATAATGAGAAATGATGATAACAATGAGAAACAACAGGTTGTTTGGTCAACAATGGGATGGTGTCAATTGGAATGTCAGATAATGCCAATCTGCATTGTTTAAAATAGATCTGGGTGGAAATATACCATTCTCATGGAATGATGCCCTTCTTTGCAGATCAATTTCTAAATAATTTTTACGTTTGTCAATGCCTGCTTTGAATTCCAAATCTTGCCCCTGCTACTTAAGTGTTAGGACCTCCTTTCATAGGAGTGTTGCTATATGGCGCAGAGTATTGCTGTCTTGGGGTCAAATATTGTATTATTTTGGATATAGGGATGCATTTTAAATTTTAGAAGGGTATCTTCTGTAATGGTCACTCAAATACAGTGCCGAGATCACTTGATATGGGAAAAATATCTTCTAGATGAAGAAGTTTAAGTGATTAGTTGATTTATAAAAGTTTTCACAGTGAGATTCCTCTAACTGACAAGTCTTCAAATACATTTTAAATATCGTGAACCCTGGATATCTGAGAGAGATTTCAGTTAATTTAGAAAGTTTATTTTGTCAAGGTTGAGGACATGCACCCATGACACAGCCTCAGGAGGTCCTGATGACATGTACCAAAGGTGGTGAGAGCACAGTTTGGTTTTGTACATTTTAGGAAAACATGAGACATCAATCAGCATATGAAAGATGAACATTGGTTGGGTCTGGAAAGGCAAAGGTGGGATGACTTGAAGCAGGTAGGGGGCTTGCAGGTCATAGGTAGATAAGAGAGAAATGGTTGCATTCTTTTGAGTTTCTGATTAGCCGCTCCAAAGGAGGCAATCGGATATGCATTTATCTCAGTGAGCAGAGGGGTGACTTTGAATAGAATGGAAGGCAGGTTGGCCCTAAGCAGTTCCCAGCTTGAATTTTCCCTTTAGATTTCAGGCCCCAATATTTATATTCCTTCTAGCTTGTAGGGTTTCTGCTGAGAAATCTGTAGCTAATCTGATAGATTTTCCTTTATTGGTTACCTGGTGCTTTTGTCTCACAGCTTTTAAGATTCTTTCCTTCATCTTAACTTTAGATTATCTCATGACGATGTGCTTAGGTGATCATCTTTTTGCAATGAATTTTCCAGGTGTTCTTTGTGTTTCTTGTATTTGGATGTCTAGGTCTCTAGTAAGGCCAGGAAGTTTTTCTCAATTATTCCCCCAAATATGTTTTCCAAAATTTTAGGTTTCTCTTCTTCCTCAGGAACACTGATTATTCTTAGGTTTGGTCATCTGACATAATCCCAGACTTCTTGGAGGCTTTGCTCATATTTTCTTATTCTTTTTCCTTTGTCTTTGTTTGATTGGGTTAATTTGAAGACCTTGTCTTTGAGCTCTGAATTTCTTTCTTCTACTTGATCGATTCTATTGCTGAGACTTTCCAGAGCATTTTGCATTTCTATAAGTATGTTCAATGCTTCCTAAAGTTTTGATTGATTTTACTTTATGCTATCTATTTCTTTGAGTATTTCTCCCTTTGCTTCTTGTATCGTTTTTTTTGATTTCCTTGCGTTGGGCTTGGCCTTTCTCTGGTGCCTCCCATATTAGTTTAATAACTAGCCTCCTGAATTCTTTTTCAGGTACATCAGGGATTTCTTCTTGGTTTGGATCAATTGCTGGTGAGCTAGTGTAATTTTTGGGGGGTGTTAAAGAGCCTTGTTTTGTCATATTACCAGAGTTGGTTTTCTGGTTCCTTCTCATTTGGGTAGGCTCTGTTAGAGGGAAGGTATAGGACTGAAGGCTGTTGTTCAAATTATTTTGTCCCAGGGGGTGTTCCCTTGATGTAGTATTCTTTCCCTTTTCCTATGGATGGGGCCTCCTGAGAACCTAGCTGTAGTGATTGTTATTTCTTTTGAGTCTAGCCACCCAACAAGTCTATCAGGCTCCAGGCTGGTACTGGGGATTGTCTGCACAGAGTCTGGTGATATGAATTGTCTATGGGTCTCTTAGCCATGGATACCAGCATCTGTTCTGGTGGAGGTGGCAGGGGGGTAAAATGGACTTTGTAAGTATTTTTAGTTTTGATGGTTTAATGCTCTATTTTTGTGCTGGTTGGCCTTCTGCCGGAAGGTGGCACTTTCCAGAGGGCATCAACTGTGGTAGTATAGAGAGGAACTTGTGGTAGGTGGGGCCCTAGAACTCCCAAGAGTATATGCCCTTTGTCTTCAGCTACTAGGGTGGGTAGGGAAGGATCATCAGGTGGGGGTGGGGCTAGGTGTGTCTGAGCTCAGACTCTCCTTGGGTGGGTCTTGCTGCAGCTGCTGTTGGGGATGGGGGTGAGGTTCCCAGGTCAATGGAGTTGTGAACCTAGGAGGATTATGGCTGCCTCTATTGAGTCATGGCAGGTTGTCAGGGAAGTAGGGGAAAGCCTGTAGTCACAGGCCTCACCCAGCTGCCACGCAATCTGAAGGGCCAGTCTCACTCCCACTGTGCCCTTGCTAACAGCAGCAAGTCTGTTTCTAGGCAGTGGGTAAGCACGGCTGAGAACTTGCCCCAGGCTATCTGTCTCCCAACTGTGAAAGAAAAGGGTTTTAGATCTTCCCACACCTGTGGAGTCTGCATGCCAGACTTAAGCCCTCCTCCAAGTTCTGGCCAGGAGGCTTCATGACCAGTTCAAATTGTTACAAAGTTCAGCTGTAGACTTCCTTCTTCCTGTGGCATTTTCCCCATGCCTCTGGCTGTCCTCCCAAGGGATCCCTGTGATGCCAGGCAGGAATGGCCTGCTTGGGGACCCAGCGAGCTCCAAGGGCCTTTCCCGCTGCTTTATCTACCCCTGTATTTTGCTCGGCTCTCTAAATTGACTCAGGTCCAGGTAAGGTCAGAAACTTCTCTCACAAACTAGACCTTCAGTTTCCCCAGTTGGTGTGTGTGTGTAGGGGTGGAGGATCTCCCTTTCCAACTTCCACAGTTTGGGCACTCACGGTATTTGGGCTGTCTCCCTGGTCCTGCAGGAGCAGTCTGCTTCCTTCAGAGGGTCTGTGGGTCCTCTCGGGATTCCTGATTTATTTCTGTAGTTGTTCTGGTTCTAAAATTCATGATGCGAACCTTCACACGATGCTCTGTCCATCTGAGTTGGAGCTACACTCTAGTCCTGCCTCCCATCCACCATAATGATCCCAGTTTCCCATTTTTACTAAAGACAAATCATGGTAGGACTGATTTGCTTTATTATACTTGGCCTGATCATTTGTATACTGTGTAGGAAGAATAATTATTTTTTACATAGACTTTTAAGTTGGCTTTGATGGAACTTTATTCCACAGAAGGAATCTCAGATAAGACATTTTTAAAGCTGAGTCCACCATGGATTTGTACCATGAAATACCTATGAGTTGGGAGATCCTCTCCTCTTAAGGTACCAAGATAAACTTTGGGCTCCTGGGCCTTTCATAAAGTAACATTCTTTACTTACCACAGGTCAGGAATCCTGTACAGGGATTGTGTAGACAAGGTATGAAGCTAATTTTCCCAAGGGACTTTTATTGGCTCCATAAGTCAAGTTTAATTCCTTAAAGGAAAGCACACCATTCCAGTCAAAGCCTTGGTAAAATAATCAGTTTCTCCAATTGTGTCCTGTTACAAATGAGAACAGATTCTTACACACTTATGCAAATAACTGTATTGCTATAAGTTAAGAATACTCACAAATAGTTTCAAAATTTTGGAGAAATCAGGTAGAGAGAAATAAATATGCTCCAAATTTTGTTCATAGGAGTATACTAAATTATTAAAAGCTGTCAATAGCTCAAAAGAAAAGTTTCCTTGACTCTGAAAAATACAAAACAAAGGATCAGAAATGTTTTAAGCAAAAAGTCAAAAAGGTTACTGCAGTCTTCTAGTAGTCCACTTAGTTAATTCCTGTTCTGCTTGATATTCATTAACATTTCAGTTGTCCATGAATCCTGAAGGTTTTCCCTCTATTCTGATGTCACAATCTCCAAAGTTATCAGAAACATGCATTCGAGAGCACCTGTTAGAGTTTTATAACTGATTATAAATCTACCTTCTAAAGAGGACCGAAACAACACAACAACTGTTTATGGATGACAAAAAGTCTTAGGGTAGCCATAGTCAAAGATACAATTGACAAGGAAATTTGTTACCTCTGTGGCACACAGTAATTTAACATAACAATTATAATTATTACTGATAATGTACATTAAGTCATATCAGAATTATAGGAGTTTCCCATGATTTTGGAACATATACCAATAACAGATTTTTACAAATACAGCCCCCAAAAAACCAAATGCCATTTTACATTTGACTATGCTTCCTGTATAACTTTTATACCAAATAAGCCAAATTATGTCATTTTGGACTTTAAGCAATGTAATACCTTAAAAAGTTAATTAGCTTAGAAAAAGACATAATTCATCATTTGATTTTGGAATAATACCAAATATCAAAGGTTTAAAACACTTGATATCACAGGTCATTGTAAAATAGTCATTCATTTGACCAAAGTGATAATTCAAAGATTTCAAGAAAAGGAGAAAACTTTCATTCTTTGAGAGGAGACTTAATTTTCCAAACAATAAGCCGTAATAAAAACAGCATGAAGCCAGTTAAATTTGTTTTTCAACATTTTATAAACAATCTATAAAATTTTCATCTTGGCCAGGCATGGTGGTTCGTGCCTGTAATCCAGCTCTTTGGGAGGCTGAGGCAGGTGGATCATGAGGTCAGGCATTCAAGATCAGCCTGGCCAACATAGTGAAACCCCATCTCCCTAAAAATATAAAAATTAGCCGGGCATGGTGGTGCACACCTGTAGTCCCAGCTACTTGGGAGGCTGAGGCAGGAGAATTGCTTGAACCTGGGAGGTGGAGGTTGTGGTGAGCCGACATCACACCACTGCACTCCAGCCTGGGCAACAGAGTGAGACTCCATCTTGAAAAACAAATTTCATCTTGACCATAAGATATAACTTCCATAAGCCTTTCATAAACTTTATAAGCTTTATTAAGGAGTTGGTTAATCCTTCAAGAAAATCTTGTTGATCTGACACAGAGGCCCATTTGCTGGTCTTGCATCAGTGTGCTTTTGACATTAATGATTAATTTATAGAGAAACAAACTTATTTTATGTCTCAAAATCAGCCCTTACAATCTCATACCCACCTCTTCTGCAAGACCTACCTCCCTGGGTCTTGAGGAGTTGAATAGCTTTAATTTCTGGCCCTGTGTCTCAGGAATGCAGTTTATTTTTATTGGTATCTTCTGCCGGGCCTGAAGATGAGGCTTTAATTGCTATCGGTGTTTAAGATTTAGCAGGACTTGGTGTCCTTTTTGGACCTAGGAATCAAAACCTTGTAACTCAATGTCACAAGTACCTTAAAAGCACATACAGAAAGGTACATTGATGTAATAACCTTAATAGCAAACCAAAACTTAATAATAACAGCATAGGAATTGTTTCAATAAACTGTAAAATCCGTTAGGCCAGTTACCAAAAGGCAAAAGAAAAGACCTTCTGTACTGCACAGAATATTATGTTGGTAGAAAACATTTTCTTTACACCTTTAATAAAACTTCTTTAGCAGCAGGCCACAAAAACAGAACTTGAGGAAAAACCTTATATGAGTTGAAAATGAGTTGAAGGAGAGAATTGCTATTTCATGCCCTTTAAAAGGGGAGAAAAAATTGAAAATGGTGAGAGGCAATAACAGTTGAACTTCGGGTTAAAAAAAATTAAAATCTCTTATAATTTATTAAGAGTAAATCAATCCCTTATGAAAATTTCATTGTTCTAACCAATTATTTAGTGTATTAGCATTTTTTAAAATCAAGCCCAATTTCTAGAAACACTTTTATAATTTCCCTTTAATTACAGACAAGTTGATCATATAAAAGTTTTTTTAAATAAATCCTCCTATTGTGATTTAAACAGACTATTCATGACGTGCTTTAACTTTCTGGTTTGTCCTGAGCATCCCTCTTTCTTAAACAATCAGTGATTTTATTTTAGAACTAAATTTACCATACAAGATTCTTTCTCATATAAAATTTCTCTTTAAGCTTTCTTACCAAAAAACCTTTTTATTTTTATAATTTTCTTTACATCTTTCTTATTTCCTCATTCCCTTTACCTTGTTTTATACATAACCTTTAAATAAGCTTTGAATTAGACAAAAATTGCTCACCTTTTTGAAAAACATTTTTTTTGAAAGAATGTTTTCCTACAATAGATTTTTACTGGAAAATACCCAAATAATGAAATATCTATTATTTAATTTAATATAACTTTCGATTGTAAATTATGATGAATTTGTCTACCAGTACTTATTCTGCTACATTTACCTATTTTATTTTAATTGTTTACCTAGATTATGAAAACTGCGATAGTCATTATTTAAAGCTATAGAACCACTGTTGCAAAATTATAACTGAGACAGTGAAAAAGCTCTGATCTAACTCACTCCATCTTGCTTCTAACTTCCAAGCTGTCCTTGTTCATTCTTGGGCATAGGCCGAACTAACTTTGGGAGGAACTCAGTTTATAGTTTAGCTTTGAAAGAAAGACAACAATAGTCCTTTGCCAAAACAAACCTTACTGCCTATGGACTAGACCACTTAAAGCCACAAGATTAGAAGTTATGGTAATCTTACTAAATTCAAGATATAGCTATTTTCATTAAACCTATATTAATGTCTTATTTATTAAAAATTACATAAGCAAAGATCATTCCGTCTTGGTTGGGTTTATAGTTTTATAACCCCTATGCCAAATTTTGACACCTTATAGTATTTGTCAGAAATGACATATGTGTCCGTGTGAAGAGACCACCAAACAGGCTTTGTGTGAGCAATAAAGCTTTTTAATCACCTGGGTGCAGGCGGGCTGAGTCCAAAAAGAGAGTCAGCGAAGGGAGATAAGGGTGGGGCCGTTTTATAGGATTTGGGTAGGTAAAGGAAAATTACAGTCAAAGGGGGATTGTTCTCCGGCAGGCAGAACTAGGGGTCACAACGTGCTCAGTAGGGGAGCTTTTTGAGCCAGGATGAGCCAGGAAAAGGACTTTCACAAGGTAATGTCATCACTTAAGGCAAGGACTGGCCATTTTCACTTCTTCTGTGGTGGAATGTCATCGGTTAAGGCGGGGCATTTTCACTTCTTTTGTGATTCTTCAGTTACTTCAGGCCATCTGGGCATATACGTGCAAGTCACAGGGGATGCGATGGCTTGGCTTGGCCTCAGAGGCCTGACAAGGAATAAGTGTGAAATTGTTGGATTAATAAATGCAAACAAAAATGTATACTGGCAATTCTGAAGACATTTCTAATATTACTTTACTAATAATTTTAAAGCTAGCTTATTCATTAAAGATTTTGCTTGTTATATAAACATGAAAAAGCATTTGATTAGTCTTTTCTTTTTTTCCCGATAAAGTATTTGATTCAAGCACTTTTATTTTCTTAAGCCAATTAATTAGAGCTCTTTTATATATTTTCAGTAGTGAAACACTGTGTATACAACACATAAATACATAGATGTATTAGGCATGTCAATAGAAGTACATCTTATAGATTCATAAAGACCCTTTCTCCCCTATCTTAGACTTTCAAATTGTTGATAACCTGTTTCACAAGCCTAGGCGGTTGTCAGCTAAATAGCCTTAAATTTGCATATTAAAGGAAACAACTCAGGTGAAAATCAAACAGCAAAATTTACATCATAAGAGAAAAAGTATGATGTGCTAGAGGGAAATTAAAGCTGATTTAATTGCCAACTAAAATTATACAAATTATAGAAATTATAAAGGCTTTTTAAATATATGTACACACATATACACAACATACAAAGATCCTACAGCTTTTACCTCAGAACTTTAGCCATGAGATAAATAAAAATTCACCACTTTGCAAACAAACCTGTTGGATCCAAACAGTGGTTTTTATCTTAATAGAAAAATAACAGCACATTTAAAGCATGCAGAAAAGAAAATAGAAAGAAAGAGAACTTGGGAACGCTATAGTTTTAAGGTCAACCTTACGGCTCTTTTTCCTTAATGTAAATGTGTGCATAGACCATATTATTTCCATTTTACATCTATAAAACCTATGGAATTCTCAAAAGGGGGGGTCATTCTTCTTGTTTTCTCCTCATTTTTAGATTATTTGTTTTCTACTTTGTCTTGAAAGGAGAAACTGAGATATGGCCTAGGGTTTTTGTGTAGTGGATCTGTGTCTGTTGCTTGTGGGCAGGACGACACAGTGTATCGCCACTGAGTCGTCCACCCTTTTACGTGTCTCAGTTTCTGTCTCCAGGGGTCTATGACCTCTGAGAGGGTTCACAGTGCCAGGTGATTAGCCCTTATATGCGTTTCCTGGATGAGCTATTTTTTTAAAAAGTAATTTTTGTTGGGAATTTCCCTGTAGGGCTGCTGCATGTCACAGGCAGGTCAGACCCCCAGACACTCCCATGAGGCCCCTGGTCACCCAGGGGTGCCTTTTGGCTGGGAGGAGCAAAATGCCCTTTGTCTTCAGAGCTGAGAAAACTCAGTCTCTCATTTACCTATGAAAACAACAGTTCGGTTCCTCATGCAGATGCACACAGACAAGCCAAATTGAGATGAATTTGGGGAGAAAAAGCAATAAGGAAGACCCCTTAGAATGTATCTCCAAACTAGAATTAAGATCCTTAAACAACTTCCTAGGAGAAAAGAAAAAAACAACAGCCAAGACCACTTCCTGTAAAGAAAAAAACAACAGCCAAGACCACTTCCTGTAAACGGTGCTCAGCCACCCCTAAGTTTGTAGCTCTCATCTGCCATTACACACACCAAACTCAAATCCTCTCACAGTACAAGGTAATCTCTGATATCCCTAAAGAGGTCAGGTTATGCAATACAGGAAAACAGAGCTTTAGACCTAAGAAGAATCTGCCCATGACTCTTGAAACTCCAAAGAAAACAGAACTCCCCAAAAGGGGTGAGTGGCACCTTTGTTCTGATTTATTTAAAGGGGTTTAAATCATTAGAAGCCTTCTCTAGATTTTTTGGTACTGAAGATGGCAAAGGGGGAAGGTGGTATAGGGTGGAAGAAAAGTAAACGAAAGAACAGTTGTTGGGTTTTAAGACAGGAAGCAAATACAGAAACTAAGTGCATTTTTTTCCTTCTTTTGCAGCTGCAAGGAGTTTTAGCCAAATTAGAGAGGATTTGTTACTCATAATTTGGAATTCTCACTCGGATTTGACCAAGTCAGGTAGAGTTAGTCAAATCTGATGGAAGAAAGACCGGAACAAACAACAAAAAAAACCCCAACAGTATGATCACTGAGCGCTCTAATGGTAAGGGGAAATTAAGACCAGCTGGTTGTTAAACTTTAGCCAAGACAAAACCCCAATTCTGCTACTTACCTAGGGATGGGTCTCCGTCTAAAGGCTGCTTTCTACCATCCTAGAAGCAGGAAAAAAAACCTCAAACTCGTCCTTCCTGCCAGGAGCAAGCTCAAACTCCATAAAGGAGTTACCTGCCTTCCATCATTATGGAAGTTGAAAAACTTGCCTTTCTTGTTGGAAGCAAGTAAAAGTCCAAAAAAAAAAAGGGAGTTGTACAGCAAAATAAAATTTTGATTTCAACCAAATTTTGGGAGATCAGGGATTTTCTGGAGTAAGTGCTCCCAGACTTCAGCAAATTGTCCTATTGGTTTGAGCCATAAAGTTAGCTCATGCTGGTACTCAGCACTGATAGCAGATTTGTCAAAGGTCAGGGGCACCTCCACTCAGAATCCCCCCATGGTTACCCAAATGTGAAACCCGAATATCTGAGACAGGTCTCAGTTAATTTAGAAAGTGTATTTTGTCAAGGTTGAGGATGTGCACCTGTGACACAGCCGCAGAAGGTCCTGACGACATGTCCAAGGTGGTCAGAGCACAGTTTTGCTTCATACATTTTAGGGAGACATGAGACATCAGTCAACATATGTAAGATGAACATCAGTTTGGTCTGGAAGGGCCGAACAACTCTAAGCAAACGGGGGAACAACTCAAAGTGGGGAGGGAGCTTCCTGGCCATAGGTAGACAAGAGACAAATGGTTGCATTGTTTTGAGCTTCTGATTAGCCCCTCCAAAGGAGGCAATTAGATATGCATTTATAATAAAATGGGAGACAGGTTTTTCCCAGGTCCCAGCTTAACTTTTTCCTTTAGCATAGTGATTTTGGGGCCCCAAGATTTATTTTCCTTTCGCAATATGATTAGGTTAATAGTGATTTGTCTTATAACCTTTCAGGAACTCCTTTACTGAAAACGAGGATACTGTGAATAAATTATCATTTACATACCCCCATTGTGGAATGTGATCATAATTTTAGCAAAAGGCTTGCTGATTACTGGACTGAGAATCACCAAAGAAGTGAGATAGCATGTGTGGAAGGGTTTGGAAGGCCTCTGCAATGAGCAGGGAGAAGGGAGTGGGGAAAGATAAGGCAAAAGAACACAGAAATGAAAAAGATTATACAGTAGGTCCTCTGTACCTGAAGGTTCCATGTCAGCAGATTCAACCCACTGCAGATCAAAAGTATTTGAAAAAATAATGAGAAATAAAAATAAAATCCTAAGACCCCCAACTGACTGAACAGACCTCCTCTTGGCTAAGGAGAACCCCAGAGAAACCTGAAAAGTGGAGTTCCTGGCCATGAAAGGAGAAGAAGTAAGACATGCCTCAATAGGCCTTTTTCTTATTAATTTTTTTTTCCAGAAATATGGAACGCTTCACGAATTTGCGTGTCATCCTTGCGCAGGGGCCATGCTAATCTTCTCTGTATCGTTCCAATTTTAGTATATGTGCTGCTGAAGCAAGCACTTCTTATTAATTTTTAACCCGAATTCTTTCCTAAGAAGTAAGCAGAAATCAGTAGTGGAAAATCAGAAATGGACGACTCATTCCTTTATCATCCTTAGCCAAGTATCTGGGGCGGTGACCAGATTCTCCTTCCCGTTTGTGGTTTCAACACAGCAACTGACCAGCATTCCTTCCTGATAACAGGCCACCAGTCATGGAGTGGTTCTGGCCCGTCTACATAGGATGTACAGTAAGGGTTTTCACGTCCTCTGCTTCACCTTTTGACATCAGAAGGCTAAGAACTCCACCCTCTGATCATGCTAACACACCATTTTTTGTACATGTGACCCATGAAGAGGCAGGAAACTCAACTGGATATATGCATGCTTCTTTCATAAATATTCATAAATCCTCCTATAGCTTATTAAATGTGTATACTTACACAACCCATCCAGCACAAATTCCTGTCTTATCCTTCCCTCCCTCAAAGTGCTTGCTCTCAGCTTTAGCTGGAAGCTATGCATCCCAGCCTGTGGGATGGCCAGCCTGTAGGCTGCAGCCCTTTATGAGAAATACAGTTCTCCTTTCCAAATTTATAAACCTTGTGCTTCTTCAGTTGACAATAACAATACAACAATAAAAAATAATCCAAATGAAAATATAGTATAACAATTATTTACATAGCATTTATATTGTATTAAGTGTTATAAGTAATCTAGAGATAATTCAAACTATATGGGAGGATGTGTGTAAGTCAAATGTAAATATTGCACCATTTTATATAGAAGACTTGAGCATCCACAGATTTTGGTATTCTCTTGGAGTGCTGGAACCAATCCCCTGTGGAAATGGAGGGATGGGCAACTATATTATGAAGTGTGAGTATGACTGAGAACCAAATGACATTGCCTTAGTATCACTGGTCAGTTGCCTGAAGAGTTTTGGGCCCCTCAAGCTGAGCCAGTGGGAAGACCCATTTTCTGGGGCCTATGCCTGTTAAAACTGCTCTTTCCGACTAGATGGTTCTAGCAGAATCTTAGTGGCCCCAGCCTGTTTGGAAATGCCTGGAACTTTTTCAACAAAAGCAGAGACTCTTCCTTGATGGTAGAGAAGCACAAAGGGGAACCAGGAAAAAGCACACATCTTGCTCAAGAAGACTTTAGAGAAACAAAAACTGTAGAGAGAAAGTAAATGAACACTATAGAATCAAAACAAAAACAAAATCACTATTTATGAAGAAAAATTGGAAGGAAATAACAGTTGATATGGTGATGGGATTTGAGCTATCCTTTCTTTATTCCAAATTTTCTGTGATGTGATTATATTGTAAGTTTTTCATTCTAAGAGAAAGCAATTCTGGCAGTTAGCTGTGTGTGTGTGTGTGTGTGTGTGTGTGTGTGTGTGTAATGGGGTAGGGAGTGGTGACTACAAGTCCTGGACTTGTAGTCAGGGGCTATAGGTTAAACTTTAGCTCTGTTACCAGCTGCTCACTTCTGAGCTAGTTATTTAACCCCTCTCTGCCTTGGTTTCCTTATGTTGAAAGCTGAAATAACATAAATTCCTGTTCCTGTGTTTAACAATACTGAGACCAGGCATATGTTCCTGTTCCCATGTTAAAAAATACTGAGAGCAAACAAAAATAAGTTAAGCTACTTGCTCTAGGAAATAATAGTTCCTAGAAGATAAGACTGTTAACTAACTGGAATAACTCACCTACGAAGACTAACAGCTTACTCATAAAGACTCGTTCAAGTCTTTTGCTGTGCCCACTGATCCAAAGCTAGTATGTCATAAACTCGGCCCAATCCTAGTTTTGCACCTTGTAAAACCCACCTTAAAATCACCCAGTTCAGGTCCTAAAACTGTATAAAGATACTTCCAACTTACCCCTTCTGAGACACTACTAAGACTGTCAAGATGGTGTTCTTCCTTACCGCAGTGAGTCTGATCAGGACACCCCTCAACTGCTTTGCATGGTACTGTAACAGGTTCTCCTGGCAGGTTTTTTGAGGACTTGACAATATGTAAAAGAGGATGGTTGGACTCTACACTCTCAGAAGTCCCTTGTGTTTCTCACTTTCTCAGATTCATGTTGGTGACATTTTCTTCTTCTTGGCTGTCTTTCTGACATGCATTCAGTCACTTTTACAAACTTTTTTTCAGGCTTTATTGTTTTTCTTTTTCCTTCCTTAATTTGAAAGTGCAATCTAAGCTGGGCATTTCAGAGGAACAGCCACTGGTAGGTTCTAGCTGCAATTAAGAAGCTGAAAGATGGATAGTGGTGATGGTTGTGCAACAATGTGAATGTATTTAATGCTACAGAACTGTACAATTAAAATGGCAAAAATGAAAATTTTTATGTTATGTATATTTTACCATAATTTTTTTCTTATTAACATAGTACTTATTTGTCTTTTCTCTCTCAATCTGTGGTTGCTCAAGCAAACCCTGAGCCAACCATGTTCCCCAGGCTGCCTGAGGAGGTTTAGGAAAAGGAACACACAGGGCCGACCAAACATGGGAGAAAGAACTATGGGAGGTGGAGATGGCTCCTTCACATGGCAAAGAGGATGAGAAAGGTCACCATCAAGCAAAAGCGCCCCATGGCCTCCCAGAGGGCAAAGCCCAGAATGGCGTAGGAGAAGAGCTGTTGCTTCAGAGAAGGGTTCCTGGCATAACCAATGATGAGGCTCCCAAACACAGTCCCAATCTCAGCCCCAGAGCCAGGCACCCCAACTGCGCCAGCCCTAGCTCCAGTGAACTTGGCTGTTGTCTTGATGTCCCTTGAAATGGTGCTGGTTTGGAAGCTGTGTCTAGAGACAAGTGGGGTAAGGGGACGTGAGACTGCCAAGCTGCTGAGGCTCTCATCTGTCAGTATGTCTGGTTGTTACTGCAGCTAGAGGACGGCTCAGCAGCTGTGAGGTGCTCTTGACTAGCGAGGGAGAGGAGATGAACTTGGAGCAGGCGAACATTTTCAGGGGATGAGGGGCTGTGGCAGGAGAGCTGCTCCCACTGCGGAGTAGACAGTACCAGAATTTTTTTTAAAAGAAGAAGCTAAAGGTAATTTCCTCTTTCCAATATTTATACTGGCACCATAGGATGCCAGCAAAGGGCTGCTGGAAACTGTTCCTCTTCTAGGTTAAAAGACATATACATGAAATGTACAGGTCTAGAGCTTGTTAGAGTAAGGAGGTGCTCAGTGTCCAGCCTTCTCCTCCTCCTTCTCCTCTTCCTCCTCCTTCTCCTCCTCTTCCTTTCTCCTTCTTCTTCTCCAGGGAAGAGTAGAAGAGGCAACACTTTCCTTCTTATTCCTGTTTAGCTGGATTTCAAACCTAACAGTATAAAGACAGACTGAGTAAATACCCGGAACCTGGTTCAGGAACATCTTGGTTCAGTATACCCTTCTATTCTGACCCAATTTTTGCACTGGTGGATTGGGGTACAATGACAGGAAGGGTAACGTTATGGTTAGACCAATGTTAAGTTTAGGGAGAAGGTGGATGTAACTTGAGGAGAGGCAAATGTGGTCAGAAATGGCAGACACAAGCAGTATATTTGAGTATCAATTTTTCTTTGGCAGTGAAAGCATAAGGAATACACAGGTTATTTTATGTACATATAAGCTCGATAAATCTGGCATTTCTAGCTCTCACCAAAAGGTCCATCCAGTGTCAGCTATATAATTTGTGGGGCCCAGTGCAAAATGAAAATGCAAGGTCCTTTGTTCAAAAAGCAGTGAAAAAATGCTGTTAAAGATACTTAAAATATAAAGCTTTTCCCTTTCGTCCATGGTCTCGCTCTTTGGACTTCCATGGTGTTTTCTATCTGCTATTTGATGTAGTTCCAAGTGAAGAAAAATTAAAAATTTAAATTACTAGCATGCATTTTACCATTCATTTTTGTACTGTGCAATGACGGCTTTAAATGCAAATATAAGAGTACTTAAGTCATACGTGGAATAATCAAATACGCGATTTGTCTTCTGTAGTTTGTATGTGTGTATGTGTTTCATTCTTATCAGAACAGTGGGAATGCTGCAGAAAAGGAACCATTTTTATTCTACTTCTTGATGCACACACATTCTACCAACACTCTCTACCTTCAGCTTACTGATGAATAAGGAAGAGTTGAAAGGAAAGGAAAAGGTTTGCAAAGATAGGGCAACCCTTTTCCTTTCCTTCTATGTTATCATTTTCTGTGGAAGTGGTTGATTAACATGGAGGAGTAATATGAGTAAGAAAGTATATGATAGAGTTCCTTGGTCATTTGTGTTTCTGAGAATGTCCCTGCTTTCTTTCTGTGTTCAGAGCAAATTCTAGTTTGTATGGAAAACATGATCTCTCAGGACTGTCAGCAATCACACTTATTTACTCATGGATGTAACACACTTACCTTGTACTTGCTGTGGGTCTCAGTGAACTCTCATGCATTGCGGGCCCATTGGAATTCTGTGCTTATGGAGCATGACAAAAGCTATATCTGAATGGGGTGGCAAGAAATGGTGGACGCACATACAGTGTGTATCTCTTCTGCTCATGCTCCACTGAAATCCCATTGGACATCTACAAAACATAACCTCAAAGATAAAATGATTAAGAATTTCAAGATGGTGATAGCTGAGTATTAAACCAAGCCTGTGGTCTTTCTGACTGTGGGGCTTGGTGGGACTGCACAGGTTTTGTGTTCACGAAGTGGGCCCTGGACCCATCAGAGTGTGATATTACATCTGAAAAAAATACTAATCTGATTCCAAAAATATCCATGAAAATCAACCTTGTTTTTACTGAAATTTTCTTGAGATTACTGAGGAGAGGGTGTCAAAGTACACCACCAGGTAAAATTTCCCACAAATCCTTTTAAGTTTCTCTCTCACCAAAGAGAGCTCTTTGAGGCAGCTGTTATGTTGGCAGTCTCTGGCCCCTGGAGTTCCAGGCATTGGGATGAATGTGGGGGAAGATGGCCTGGATTGGTTTATAGCTGGCCCCCCTTATTGACCATAAGCACTTGCTTCCCTAAAGAAGCCAGCTGTCTAAGGAGAACCAGTTGGGATGGATTGAAGGATTTATTTCTCTTTACTTTATCAGAATGGCTAGTCCATGGACATATAAGGCAACTGAATTAATTTTTGTAAGTTTTGAGATAAAAGGGTGGGGTGAGAAGGAAAACAAATTAATAACTCTTTAGTGCATGATGGACATGGCAGTTCATTAGTGGCTCAAAGTGAGTGCCTCCACTGGGATTTGAAACCGGCTCTCTCTGCCTCTAAAGCTGGGCTCTTTCCACTTGATTGTGCTGGGTCCCACAAAAGGGAAGGCAACTCTTGAGCACCCACTGTATGCCAGCCATGTGGAAGATGTTTTATGTGACAACTATGTGATAGACGTATTGTGAGGTCCCATTTTCCTGATGAGGAGACTGAGGCTTGGTGAGACTAAGCACCTTGTCCAAGGTCACAGAGCAAGTAAGTGACAATGCCAACACCCTTGTCATTTCTGAGCCCAAAACTCAGGTTTCCTCAGTTTGCACGAGGCTAGGGAAGAACCTAGCTCTCCTAGCGTCCCCTTCATTAGTCTGTTCAGAATATCAGGCTGCTTCCATCATTAAATCATTTTTGTGATTGATTGATAGACTCTAAAGGGCTGTACTTTGTCCAGGGATATAGGAGTTGATGTGGAGAAAGGAAGAGGGATTCCACCAATCACCTCTTTGATTTGATTTTTCAATGGTCAAGCCCCTTCTCCAGGGCCTGTTAATTTTCTCCACTTTGGTCCTTCCCAGAACAGTTTCTAGGTTACTGGGGCATGGGGGAGGGGTGGGGTAAGGGTGGTCAGGAATGAAGAAAGCAGAGGACTGTATTTATAATTCCTTTCTTTTTTGTCCTGCCCCAAGCCCTGTTGGGATATTTCTTCAAACATGTTCAGTGACCCACCACAGGGATTTGCTGAGTTAGTTCAGTGGAAAGAGTTTGAACTTACATGAGATTTTAATTTTGGCTTCTGACACTTTAACCCAGGTAGGTTAGAATTGCAGTGCTTGTAGCCAAAGGCTATCAAAAAACTTCTGGCACAAAAATCAGTTACTTTTTTTCAGAATAAATTGTGAGATAAAAACAATGTATCACTTCTGGTTTTCAAATATAATTTGTAGCTAATGTACAATGATCTGTAAATGTTTTGTGGGATGTCTACCTTTCTTTCTTCATGTCTGGAGGAATGAATGAAGTGAGGGTGAGGAGATCTGTGAGGTGGCAGCATTCCTGGGCCTCAGCCTCTGAGATTTGTCTGAGCATTTTGTGTTTTGTATTGATGGGTGACTCTCAACTGACTAGATTGGGAAGTTTCTCCCAAATAACATCCCACTGAAAGAAAAGGTAGTCATGGTGGTAGGGGCAATGGAGAGAGGGAAAATCAACCCTGAATGTTCTCTTCTAGACTCTTGGGCCTCTGAGGCATAAGGGCAAGAAAGAGCTTCTGTGCAATGTAAGAAGGCTTGGTCTCTCAGGTTCTTTGGGTTTATGGATCCCCAGTGACCATTCTGTGCTGTTTGAATTCCTGGGCATAGCCAGTGGCCTGCTGACTTTTAAATATGAGCACCTGTGAAATCTGCCTACAGGCTTTCTCTGGCTGCTGGTGCAAGCCAAAAATGCCAGAGAGTTAATTCCCCACGCTCTCCTTCTCCTCAGTAGCCCTCCACAATGACTGAAGTGAGTTGGTGGAGAAATTCCCCAGCTTCCTAGTCCCTTGGCAGGAGAAACTTCGAGATGTGTCCTATCCAGTCTCATGGAGTTCTCTAACAGGATTGGGCTCCATTTATTGGCTGCCTTTCCTTCCCTGACTCATCACCCCCTCCTTTACTGGTGTTTTCTGGGATCACCTCCCAAATAAACTTGAAGTCTTGTCCTGTTTCTGTGGGAGCCTAGCATAAAACAGACCCTGTGTAGCCAAAAGGGCTTTCCTCTAAAGTGACAAGAAAGCTGCAGACACTACCCCATCTGCTGGGGGCAGTATGGGAATGCTTCTTTATTGTTGAGCAGCTTAGAAAAAGCCAGTTGAATGGTATTGCCTACGTTTTCTTCTAGGGTTTTTATAGTTTTGGGTTCTACATTTAAGTATTTAATCCATCTTGAGTTAATTTTTGTGTAAGGTGTGAGGAAGGGGTCCAGTTTCAATTTTCTGCCTATGGATAGCCATTTCCGCACATGAATAGCCCAAAAGCAATTGCAACAACAACAAAAAAATTGACAAATGGGATCTAATTAAACTAAACAGCTTCTGCACAGCAAAAGCGACTATCATCAGAATGAATAAGCAACCTATGAAGTGGAAGAAAATTTTTGTAACCTGTCCATCTAACAAAGGTCTAATATCCAGAATCTACAAGGAACTCAGACAAATTTACAAGAAAGAAACCAAACAACCCCATTAAAAAGTGGGCAAAGGACATGAACAGACACTTCTCAAAAGAAAACATTCATGTAGCCAACAAACATATGAAAATAAGCTCAACATCACTGATCACTAGAGAAATGCAAATCAAAACCACAATGAGATACCATCTCATGCCAGTCAGATGGTGATTATTAAAAAGTCAAGAAACAACAGATGCTGGCCAGGTTGTGGAGAAATAAATGCTTTTACACTGTTTGTGGGAATGTAAATTACTTCAACTATTGTGGAAGACAGTGTGGCAATTCCTCAAATACATAGAACCAGAAATACCATTTGACCCAGCAATCCCATCACTGGGTATATACCCAAAGGAATATAAATCATTCTATTACAAAGATACATGCACATGTATGTTCACAGAAGCACTCTTCACAATAGCAAAGACATGGAATCAACCCAAATGCCCATTAGTAATAGACTGGATAAAGAGAATGTGGTAAATGTACACCATGGAATACTATGCAGCCATAAAAAGGAATGGTATCATGTCCTTTGCAGGGACATGGATAGAGCTGGAAGTCGTTATCCTCAGCAAACTAATACAGGAACAAAAAATCAAACACTGCATGTTCTCACGTATAACTGGGAGCTGAACAATGAGAACACAGGGACACAGGGAGGGGAACAACACACCCCACCTGTCGGGGGGTGAGGTGAGGGGAGGGAGAGCATTAGGAAAAATAGCTAATGCATGCTGGGCTTAATACCTAGGTGATGGGTTGAAAGGCACAGCAAACCACCATGGCACACGTTTACCCTATCTAACAAACCTGCACATCCTGCACGTGTACCCCAGAACTGAAAATTAAAATTAAAATAAAAAAAAAGAAAAAGCCAGTTGAATTAATGACTCACAGTTGGAGGGTATCTTGGTGCTCCAGGTGTGATGGAGCACTTGGGGTCTCAGCGCAGCCACAAGGAAATCAGCTCTCCTCAGCAGGGAGCTCTGGCAGGGCTATTTTCTGTCTGGGTTGGCCAAGTAAAAGGCAGAGCTGTTTGGAGTCTAGGGGAGTCCCGGGGTGCCTGAAGTTCTGTAAGCTTTCAGTGGTGCTTTCGATTTTAGCCCGAGGTCTTATGAGAGATACAAAGACAGCAGGTCTCAGCTATACCTTCTAGTCGTTTATAATCCCAAGGGGTAGGATGAGGCAGGTGTTCAAACACTTCCTATCCACGGTGGAAGGGAACAGGAGAAACAAGACTTTTCTGTAATGAATGTTGACAATCATGGATTTCGTTAAGCATCTGAGCTGTTAACTTGAGGCAATTGGAAATAAACGGGGACACAAATTGCTTTCACTATATGGCACTGTTATAGGAAAAGCAACTTATCAATCATAGAAAATAATGAAGCCACAAAAGTTCATATCTAGAAGACCCACATAAAATTGCTGATAATGATTGAGTGGCAGAAAATGTAGATTGAGAAATACATCTTTGAATATAATATTCAAAAGGAGCTAATTTATTTTAGATGAGTAGGTCAAAGAAAGCTGTATTATTTTTAATTATTGTATTATTCATAGCAATATTTTGAATTTGTCTAGCACCTTTCTTTTGAGGAGCTTGAGGCATTTCACATATATTATCTCATTTATCTTTTATAACATCCCAGTGGAAATATGTATTATTAACTCTCTATTGCCATTGGACTACATTTTTGCAAATTCTCTTTCCTGGGAATGAATGAAGCTGCATCATTACAGAAGCAGATGCTGGCTGGAAGTCACCTACAACTTGCTACTGAATGCAAGTTAATTATAATAGCTAAATATTTTGATTTTTCTTTGGGAAGCCATTTTGCCTCTCTCCACCTCAGTTTATAGGAAAATGAAGGAGCCTAGTTAATGAGAATAGTTATGAAATCAGCCCATAACCTTTGAAAAGAAAAAACCCTCATGTATAGTAGAAAAACGTCATGCAGAGTTAATTATTACATATGTAATTTGCTAGTTACAGCTAAATATTGATATAACATTTCAATAGAAAAAAGGTTATATAATGAACTTTTTCTGCCACCCACTTTTAAGTGGGGAAAACTCTACTTAAGAGAAAGTGCCTGGTTTTGGTCTTAACTGAAAGATAAATTTCTTTATCAAGTTAGGGAACACTCTGTCCAATCATTACTGAATAATAGTGTTTAAATCCCACTTCTGCTGTGCCCAAGAGGAAAATTTAGATACGGTTTTTCTCATTAACTTGAAACACTACAAAGTTCATCCATGACTTCTTCTCTATAAATTACTCTCTAGTAAGGTTTGCCAGAAAAATTAAAAAAAAAATTCTTTTTCCAAGTCATAACTAAGGAGTAGCAGGAGGTCTGTGAGCTGCTTTGTAGAACTCTGGGAGTCATTGTCATCTCCGGGCTTGAGGATATAGATGGTAAAAATGGGCCACCTATGTTGTCTGGGGAGGAGGATTGTCCCTTCCTTTCCCCATGGTCTGCATGGCTTTCTGGCTTCAATCTGTGTTGAGGCCTTCAAGATATGGGTAAACACCTCATTAAACATACAAAAAAGAGGCTCTCATTCAAACGTTGTCAAAAATCTGGGTCAAGAGAAGTCTTTTAACCCTGAAATATTGTCAAGTTTTACAGTCTGAATTTAGGGTAATCCTTTTAAGAATTTAATTTTTGTATTTCTACTCTGCAGAAAGTTCCATAGGATTTACAAATCCCCCTTCTGTTGGAAAGGCATGTCAAGAGAACAGAAATGGTCACCCTGTGAAATACAGCAGAGGAAGTTCTGCTCCCCCAGGGAAGCTCACAATTGCTCCATAGCCTGTTTGAACTGAATGAGGTCCTTTTGCTGATTTCAGCTCAGTTTCTTCCATGTCTGATTAATAGAGGTGCCCCACTTCCAATCTCCTGCCAGGGTTCATCCTATACGTGGTTAGAAAATTCTCCAGTGGTCATACTAGACCTCTTGGTAGGCTTTAAATAGATAACTTTATAAGCATTATATTTTCTTTTCAGTAACCTCATAGTCATCTATAAGAATGATTAAGCAAATCTGGCTTCTTTTAGTTCTTTTGATTCAACAGAGCTGTCTCCTGTTTATAAATCCCTTTCTGTAATCAAATCCTTCTGGCCATTCCTTGTAGTCTCTAGACTCCAAACAGCTACCAAAACTATAAATAAAGGGCCGCTGGATACTTAAACAATCCCTTTCTGCTGTCAAGAAACATGTGCTTTATACAAACCATGAAAATGGAGAGTAAGAAGTAGGTGAAGTAGAAAGTAAGAGGGATTGATATGTCAGTGCTTGGAACATAGTAGGAATGCTCCAAATATGTAGTGATTGCAACCAAAATTAAAAATAGAGTCTTCTACATTGGTCAGGCATTTTTTTAGTCCCCTGCTGTCAGAAGTAGGGGTTATAATATACTTAGAATGGTGGCAAATGGATCAGAAGTTCTAGTGACAATTTGTCGGCTGGTATGTTTTGGCAGCTTAAGTTTTCACATGCGGTAAGAATTTTATTTATTTATTTATTTATTATTTCTTTAGTTTTATTTCTTCAGTTTTCACAACATCCCTGACAGCCCCAAGAGCTGCTTGGGTGCACATTGTGTACAGTGTGTGGCACACATTGCAGTGGGATCATGGGCAAGATATAGGACACAGGTATTATCCACCTGAGAGAGACACAGTATCATTTAATGGGATGGATTTACATTGTGAATCCTCATACCATTTCATTAGTATAATTATTTTTGGATAATGGAAAAAAGTAGGGGAGGCAGCAAGTCATTTGGAAATTATAAGCATTATCACTTGTTTACAGGTCTAAGAATTGTGACAGAAGTAAGCACACAGTGCCATGCAAACACAGAAAAGGGGAACTTGGTCCAGCCTAAAGATTTAGAGAAGGCTTCCTGGAGGATAAGATAGTCTAAGCTAGGTCTTCAAGGATGCACTGGAGTTAGCCACACTCAGAAAGAGGGTGAGAGCAATATGGACAGGAAATTGAACATGAATAAACACACAAAGGTCTTTGCACAAGGAAATCTTGGTCTTTCAGTTTTACTAAAGAGTGGGAGGTGAGGTTGGAGAGCAGTCATAGAAGGCCTTAATTTATTCATTTACTTACTCATTCATTATTCAACAAATATTTGCTGAGTTTCTGCAAGGTGGCAGGCAGTGTTCTAGGAATTTTGGCTACAGAAATGAACAAGATAGACAAGGCCTGGTTCACAAGGAACTTACGTTCTGGTGTCGGGAGGGGCTTGTAGATTTCATGAAGTAACTAGGTCTTTATGCAACAGAATAGGCATCAGAGAACCACTGAAGAGTTTTAAGCAGCGAAATGACATGGTCAGATCTGTGTTTTAGACAGATTGCTTTAGTCTAGATAGATATAAGTGTGACTCTAGTACTTGGTGACTGTAATTGGAGTAGTTAAACCAATGCTGCCAGGAAAATTTTTGATGATTTGCCTATTTCAGAACAAAGGACATTTGGGTTTACATAAGAAAGAATTTATTGATGCTAAAACATTGAAATATGGAAGGGCTTATCATTCAAACTCAAGAATTATTCACGGAGAGAATGTCTGTACTTTCTCTATGAAGAAACAATGAACAAAATGTCTTGAATGGGTCAATTGTTCTCTTAAGTTAAGCAAGAAGGTTGAAAGGTTTAACAGATGCCCTTTTGGAGTGTCTTACGGCTTTATTACTTTATGATTTATGAAGTGAAAATAACTACAGTATAAACTGTGTACTTAAAACTGGGAGTAAGGATGTGATCAAAGTTCTGGGGGCCTGTCAGGGTAGGAGGTTTAATTTTTTTTTTCCCCAATTTTACAGAGAAGTCATTTATAGAGAACTTCTCACAGAGTAGCTGGAACGTGGAAGCCCTTGATATATTATATGATTTTTAGTTATCTCCTCTTCCTCACTATCCTTTTCCTCCTTCTTCAATCCCACTGTTTTCATTTGTCCTAGAGAGTTGAGATTCCTTTTACCATATTATTGTGTATGTTTTAGTTGAGTGAGTTTATTAGAAATGCCTGCTAAATGGACTTCATTTTTATTTACTGTGGATGACTATAACATTGTTCCCAGTAATGCAAGCTTGCCTTCCCTATAAGAAAATTACGTATCCTCACCTGTTTCCACGTAAACTTACCATGGCTCCTTGAGGAGGACTGTATTTCCCTATCCTATTGTCAGTCTTGACTGTGTGACTTGCTTTGGCTAATGAAATAGGAGCATAAGCTTTATGTGCAACTGCCGACTCTCTTATTCATTGTAAGGTCCCAGATAGGACCCAGGATAAAGGAGCAGACCCTAAAATGAAAACAGAGAGCTGGTGTCAACCCATGGCAGACAAAAATTTCTAAGTAAGAAATACCCTTTGTTGTTGTAAGCTACTAAGATTTTGAGATTATTTCTTACTGCAACACAATGTAGCAAAAACTGCCTGATACATATAATCAATAGATGTTAAATTCTATTACAATGAAAGATAGTGGCAATGAAAATACCTTTACTTTTAGATTTCCAAAGCTTCCACTAAACAATGTTTATGCAATGAAAGTTGTTTCTTACAACGTCAAAATTAGACCATTCCTTGGTATTCACTTGTTGAACCTTAAACTACGGTCCTTATTGGCATAAAAAAGCCTGCCCTACTAAAGGATTTGAGGTTGTTAACTGGTACTGTGTTTTAATAAAAAAATGAACACTGAATTCTGTTGGAATGTGAGCCAGTGGTCCATAGTACTAATCTGAATTTCCCGTCACGTTTAGAAATGAAGTAGGAGTTGCAAAATGTTGTTTCAGCTCCTTATGTAACCCAAGACCAAGACATTCACTTGATTTAATAGTCTTCTGGCTTCTAAATTTTTTGACTTGTGAATGTGTCTGTTTGTTGAAGCTGAAGATGTTTGACTAAGTTTCATTTTGTTTCTTTGTTTTAGCTAACTGAACTCCCTACTTTCATAGTGTGGCACTATTAGGACACTCTGGTGGGACTTTCTGTCTGCTTCTTCCTGTGCTGGCTTTCTGAAAGGGCCACTTTTTCACTTTGATCAGCTTCTCCTCCTGTTTTCTCTTCTACCTGATGGTGCTTTAAACCCACTTGGTTTCTTTTTATTATCTTATGAGCTATCTATGCTGAACAAGCATTAGAGATTCTTTGATGAGCGCAAATATATACAAAGGTAAAACCTTCTCTTTTTATCCTATTAAAAATTGTGAATGAATATTGAACTGTCTCAATGAATGAATGATATGATTGTCCTCAGGGATTTGAGTGGTGTAGCAGAATTGGCTGCCAGAATAAAGAATACATTTGTGAGGGTAGGAACCCTATCCTTACCTTCATCCTAATTCAGTGTATCCAAGCGGACCCTATCATAGGTCACAAACCTTGCAGTCTACTCACTACT
Organism: Colobus angolensis palliatus; assembly: GCF_000951035.1. Taxonomy (NCBI): domain Eukaryota; kingdom Metazoa; phylum Chordata; class Mammalia; order Primates; family Cercopithecidae; genus Colobus; species Colobus angolensis. The sequence continues at coordinate 7,056,043 of NW_012111253.1, forward strand.
ATTAGTTATAAGAGACAGAAGTTGACTTCAAGCTATACATATATATGTGTGTATATATGTATATATGTTTATATGTAGACATACACACATATATATCACATATATATGTACACATACATTATATAATATATAAAATGACCGCTTGCTATCTATATATTGTGGGAGAAAAACTTTTCCTTTACCAACTTATGTTCAAGTGGTGGGGGTCTGTGAATTATTTGACAACAAATACAATATGAGAAAAGTTTATTCCACATGCTTGTGGGGACACTCAATGAAAGTTGGCATGCTGAACAGCCAGTGCTAAGGATTCACATACCGGCTTGACAAAAAAGGGGTTGTAGGGCTTCAATGGGAAGTTATGGAAGGCTCTATTGGGCTTATTCATCCCAAAGCTAACTGACAGTCTCCTTCCAGGTGGAACTCCCATCCCCCATCCCCCTGGGACAGGGGAAAGGAATTTGTGGCCGCTGAATTCATACCTCCTGGTGCTAAGGGTAAGTAATCTCCAGAACAGGAAACTCCCTTAGGGTTAATGGCTGCTGTATTTTCAGGAGGCTCTGCCTAAATTTAGATAAGGCTTCCTTCTGTGGCTGCTGTTTGTTCAGAGGTTTTCAGTTTAAAGTAACCTTCATGCCACTCTGTTGATCCCTTCTCTCTCTCTCTCTCTATCACACACACACACACACACACACACACACACACACACACACACACCCCTATTTAAAATCTGTTTAAAACATCTCTTTAAAATCAGAGGTACAATAACCTGAGGGCACAGGGACTGAAAAGAGGTCATCAGGGTTTACCCTATCTTCCTTTCCATCTTTCTGTCAGGCTCCCTTCATGTGGGAGGTTTAGTGGCTGACCACGACCAGCCCCAAGCTCATATACTACCAGCTAGGCGGCTCCAGCAAAGAGAGCACCTTCCCATCATTGCTCTGGCAGCAAAGCTCCAGAGAGGATGTCACTGTACCTGATTGATTTCGTGTGACCATTTTTGACTCAACTGTGGTCAAATGGAAGGGGTCCTCTGGGGTGCATGCTGTCTTATAGGTATGAGACCACGTGGAATGGGTATTCCGCAGAGTTCTGTTTCGAGAAGAGAGGAGACTCCAGGCAGGAAAAAACACACATTCTCCCTCTACTATTCTGCCTGTCTCCTTTGCCCTTGAATCTCTACCTCTATTTTAAAGAACTCTAGTAAAATAACTAAATGTTTCTAAGGGAAATGGCATAAAATCAGTGAGATGGAATAACATCTGAAATCATGTTTAATGATTTGTTTTCCCCAAACCTGTGATTCTTGTGTAAGTCTAAATCTTCTCTCTTGAGTTTTGTGCTGAGCTTTTGATTTTGATTTGATGTGGAGACATACAATAAGCCACTTCACCTTTCTACCTGCTAATTACACACTCTTAAATTAAGACAGTGATAACTTCACAGAAGTGTATGAGGTCTAATTAACGAAGGCCTGTAAAGTTCTTAAAGATCCTTGAATCGAAAGCACTTTACGAAAATACAAAATGGTAATATTATGGGTGAAGCTCATGACAATAAGCTTCAGAGTTTTTGGTTGTATTGAAATAGGTATCAAGTATCATTTGAAATATACAAGCTGGAACTAGGAAACCCATTTAGTATACAGAGAATATGTTGTATCATGATATATGAGTCTGTTCTCACACTGCTATAAAGAATACCACCTGAGACTGGGTAATTTATGAAGAAAAGAGGTTTAATTGACTCAGTTCTGCATGGTGGGGAGGCCTCAGGAAACTTACATTCATGGTAGAAGGTGAAGGGGAGGCAAGGCACGTCTTTTTTTTTTTTTTTAACTGAGAAAAATCATGGTTTAACTAAAGCACTGAAAAAAGCCCATAGGAGACTCAACAAATTGCTGTTGGTTAGTGTGACTAAATTCGTAGATAGAAAAATTCTATAGGCACAGTGTGTTTGGATTTTAGCAAGTCACCGGTCAAAGCATGTGAGAAAGAATGAAGGATAACAATGAAACAGTAGTAGAGAATGGATGGGTTCAAAAGTGGTAGGTGGACCATATCCATACTGTTGACTAGTGGGTTGACACAAATCCGAACCACTATCATTGCTTTGTGGTCACATCCCATACATACTTCTGCATTGTTCCAATTAGCAGAGTACTAATCTTAGATGTATAAGTTGGATTTGCATTATGAATCTTATAAGATTACAAGATTCATAATGCATCCATAAGATTACAAGATTAATAATGCAAATCCAACTTATAGGTAGAGATTATTTTGTTCTTTTTTTTTTTTTTAATACTTTAAGTTCTGGGATACATGTGCAGAACGTGCAGGTTTGTTACATAGGTATACATGTGCCATAGTGGTTTGCTGCACCCATAAACTTATTATCTACATTAGGTATTTGTCCTAATGCTATCCCTCCACTAGCCCCCCCACCCTCCGACAGGCCCCAGTGTGTGATGTTCCCCTCCCTGTGTCCATGTGTTCTCATTGTTCAACTCCCACTTATGAGTGAGAATATGCGGTGTTTAGTTTTCTGTTCCTATGTTAGTTTGCGGAGTATGATGGTTTCCAGCTTCATCTATGTCCCTGCAAAGGACATGAACTCATTGGCAAGGCATGTTTTACATGGTGACAGCAGTGAGAGAGCAAGAGAGCATGAGGAAGTACCACACTTTTAAACCATCAAGATCCTGTGAGAACTACCTCACTATCACAAGAATAGCACGGGGTAAACCGCCTCCATGATCCAATCACCTCCCACCAGTTCTCTCCCTTGACACGTGGGGATTACAGTTCAAGATGAGATTTGGGTGGGGACACAGCCAAACCATGTCATTCCGGCCCCAGCCCCTCCCAAATCTCATGTCCTCACATTTCAAAACACAATCATGCCTTCCTAACAGTCCCCCCAAATCTTAACTAATTCCAGCATTCACCCAAAAGTCCAAGTCTAAAGTCTCAGCTGAGACAATGCAAGTCCCTCCACCTGTGAACCTGTAAAATAAAAAATAATTTAGTTACTTTCAAGACATAATGAGGGTACAGGCATTGGGTAGATGTTCCCATTTCAAATGGGAGAAATTGGCCAAAACAAAGGGTTTACACCGTCCCATGCAAGTCCAAAACCCAGCGGGGCAGCCATTAAATCTTAAAACTCCAAAATGATCTCCTTTGACTCCATGTCTCACATCCAGGGCATGCTGATGTGAGGGGTGGGCTCCCATGGTTTTTGGCAGCTCCAGCCCTGTGCCTTTGTAGGTACAGCTCCCGCAGCTGCTTTCACAGGCTGGTGTTGAGTGCCTGTGGCTTTTCCAGGTGCTCGATGCAAGCTGTCAGTGGATCTACAGTTCTGGGGTCTGGAGGACGGTGGCACTCTCTCAGAACTCCACTAGGCAGTACCCCAGTGGGGACTCTGTGTGGGGGCTCCAACCCCACATTTACCCTCTGAATTGCCATAGTAGAGGTTCTCCATGTGGGTTGTGCCCCTGCAGCAGACTTTTGCCTGAACATCCAGATGTTTCCATATATCCTCTGAAATCTAGGCAGAAGTTACTAAAGCTCAACTCTTGTCTTCTGTGCACCTGAAGACTCAACACCACATGGAAGCTGCCAAGGCTTAGAGATTGCACCCTCTGAAGCAACAGCCCAAGCTGTCTGTACCTTGGCACCTTTTAGCCAAGGCTGGAGCTGGAGTGTCTGGGACACAGGACACCAAGTCCTGAGGTTGCACAGAGCATCAGGGCCCTGGACCTGGCCCATGAAACCATTTCTCCTTCCTGGGGCCTCTGGGACTTGTGATGGGAGGGGCTGCCTTGAAGATCACTGACATGCCCCTGGAGACATTTTCCCCATTGTCTTGGCTATTAACATTTGGCTCCTCATTAGTTATGAAAATTTCTGCAGCCAGCTTGTATTTCTCCCCAGAAAATATGTTTTTCTTTTATACCTCATGGTCAGGCTGCAAATTTTCCAAACTTTTATGCTCTACTTCCCTTTAAAATATAAGTTCCAATTTCCAATCATCTGTCAATGCATGTAACTGTATGCTTTCAGGAAAAGCCAGATCACCTCTTGAATGCTTTGCTGCTTAGAAATTTCTTCTGCCAGATTCCCTAAATCATCTCTCCCAAGTTCAAAGTTCCACACATCTCTAGGGCAGTGGCAAAATGCTGCCAGTCTCTTTGCTAAAGCATGAATGGCATGAATGACCTTTGCTCCAGTTCCCAATAAGTTCCTTATCTTCATCTGAGAACACCTCAGCCTGGACTTCATTGTCCATATTACTATCAGCATTTTGGTCAAAAACCATTCAACAAGTCTCTAGGGAGTTCCAAACCTTCCCACATCTTCTTGTCTTCTTTTGAATCCTCCATGCTCTTCCAACCTCTGTCTGTTACCCAGTTCCAAAATCACTTTCACATTTTTGGGTTATCTTTATAGCAGTGACCCAAACTCCTGGTACCAATTCTCTATATTAGTCAATTTTTACACTGCTATAAAGATACTACCTGACACTGGATAGTTTTTAAACAAAAGAGGTTTAATTGACTCACAGTTCTGGCTGTCTGGGGAGGCCTCAGGAAACTTATAATCATAGTGGAAGTCAAAGGGCAAGCAGGCACCTTCTTCACAAGGTGGCAGGAGAGACAGAAGAGAGATCAGATGAGAAAGTGCCACACTTTAAAACCACCAGCTCTTGTGAGAACTCCCTCACTATCACGAGAAGAGCATGGGGGAAACCACTCCCCATGATCCAATCACCTCCCACCAGGTCCCTCCCTGGACACCTGGGGATTATAATTCAAAATAAGATTTAGGTGGGGATACAGGGCAAAACCACATCATATGGTTTGATTTGTATCAGTCTCCAAATAGTTGTGAAGTTCTCTTTGACAGGTGAACAACTGAGGTGGGCTACCTAATTTAACTGAAAATTAACGTTGGCAGCTGTTCCTGCTAAAAAGATAATCTGTCTTTCAAATTAAGTAGAGCAGTGCTGACCCCTTTCCAGCTTCTTTCCCATAATTGTGGACAAATGACAGTTTCCCTCCTGCAAACTCTAGACTCAGAGACATGCCGGGCCCTTTGTTCTAGGTCATGTCAAATGGGATCCACAGCTGCCCTCTATAGTAACAGCCACTGATAGCAGTCAGTCCTTGCCTCTGTTTAACGCTGTTTTCACCATGGTACTCACTGAATGAGATAGATCAACACTGGCCTCTTATTTAGTCTTAATACCATCGAAAATCCTTCTGAAAATCTTTACTCCCAATGTAAAAATTTCTATTCACTCATATTTGGAGTGCATGAATTCAGTTATATTTTTGGATTTTGGGAATTTTGGAAAATACCTTGATTAGTTTCCCTGAAAGCAGACACTGAGATGGAGACTTACACGCAGGAGGTTTATTGAGGGGGGTGAGTGATGAGCGAATCAGCCTTAGATAGAGGGAGATGCTGGGCTACAACGTAGTTGTAACAGTGGCCTCAGTGATGCCATTGGGAACTCTGGAGTTAGGCTGGCCCCTCAGAGATGTCTCACATTAAGGAAAATGGGACAAACTAAAGGAAGTTGGATCCCTATATTGACTAGTGATTGCTTGAGGGTTGTCCCCAGGGAAGGGGAGTAACTTTGGATGGGACTGTTCTTTTCAGCAGAGAGCAAGACCTAAAGAGGCACTCAGCTGTGAGCCATCAGCAGCCAATGCTTGCTCCCAGCAGTTAGGATAACATGTGCCTTGTCCTATAGAGAGATACGGGTGGTGCACTGAAGGTCATTACAATCCCAGAAAATACAGTGATGCCAAGAACTATTTCCCCTACACCATTTTACCCAGAATAAACTCTGGTGACATTGTGAAACATTTGAGTCCTGTCTTTCATCTATGTATATATTTAAAGATTACTCGAGTAGTGTATGAGTGTAATCTCCTAAGAATGAGAACATTACAAATAAAGTTCCTTGGACTACCTCCTCTATCCTTGTTCCATCCCTGTAGCTCTGGTAGAACCAAAACTAGCATAAGGCAAGTGAGGCACTCGTCTCAGGTGCAAAATTTAAGAAAGCACCAAAACATTCAAGAATCAAGATACATGGTATCTGGGGAGGTCATTATGTTAGTGGAGATAAGCCAGACACAGAAAGACAAATATCGCATGTTCTCACTCATATGTGGGAACTAAAAAATGTGGATCTCATGCAGATGGAGAGTAGATTGGTGGTTACCAGAGGCAGGGGTTGGGGGATGAAAAGAAATTGATTAATGAGTACAAATACACAATTTTACAGAAGGAATAAGACCTAGTGTTCAAAAGATCAGTAGGGTGTCTATAGTTTACAATAATTTATTGTTCATTTCAAAATAGCTAGAAGAGAATGATTTGAATGTTTCTAGCATCAGCAAAGGATGAATTTTTAAGGTGATGAATATCTCAAGTACACTGATTTGATCTTTACAATTTATATGAATGTATTCAGTTATCACATGTACCCTGAAGGTATGTACATCTACTATGCATCAATAAAAAAAAAAAAGTTACATAGTATTTAATATAATATTTAAAAAAATCAAAATTGGTACAAAAATTCCTCAATGAACAAAATATCAAAATGCCAAATACAGGGTCAGCAACTGTGCAGTGTCGAGTCACACTGGAGCTTGAGGCAAAATGAAAAATCAGCCATAGTGATATTGTCTTTATTTAACGTTTTGATATTTTGTCATACACTTTTTCATTAATTTTGATTTTAGAAATAATAATGCATTAGCATATTATCTGTCTTGATAACTGAATATTTTGGCACCCTGTTAACTTCTGTGCCTGAGTTGAGTGCCTCACTTGCCTCACTCTGGCCCCAACCCAGAGATGTCGCTGCTCAGGGCATATACTTCTGACCATTCCATGCTTCTTTGCATAGATGTCCACATAGTCATCAGAATCCTGTTGACTTTATTTCTAAGACAGATTTCCCGGTCCTTCTACATCTCTGCATCCCACCACTACCATCTCAGACCAAGTCACAATATTCTCTCACTGGAGATAATTGCATTAGCCTCCTAACATTTAAATTTAAATGAAATTCAAATTAATGAGTTTCTGTTATCTAAGTCATTGCAATACCCACACACCCAACATCGTCTAGAACTTCCCCTGTTATCTTCTAATAGTTTTATAGTTTTGCATTTGGTATCTAGGTCTATGGTCTATTTTCAGTTAACTTTTGTGAATCTTTTTTAAAAAGCACTGTTCTCCTAACTTTTTTACTCAACCACGAATTTTTGAGATCTCACTCTCTCCCCCGACCCCCTGTGGATATATATGTATAGTTTCACATATGTCACCACGCTATTGTTTTCTATCCCATGTATATGTCACTTTCTACTGACATGGTATATTAAGTGATAGGCATTTGGAGTTTTTGCTTTTTTTTTTTGAGACAGAGTCTCGCTCTGTCATCCAGGCTGGAGTGCAGTGGTGTGATCTCGGCTCACTGCAAGCTCCGCTTCCTGGGTTCACGCCATTCTCCTGCCTCAGCCTCCCGAGTAGCTGGGATTACAGGAGACTGCCACCACGCCCGGCTAATTTTTTGTATTTTTTTT
>NW_012111253.1:7063707-7094660 GCF_000951035.1 Colobus angolensis palliatus
GGCGTGAGCCACTGCGCCCAGACAATTTTTTCCTTTTTCTGACAGTACAAGCAATGCTGCATCCTTGTCTACATCTTCTTGTGCATGCGTACAGGTGTTTCTCTAAGAGAGATGCGTGAAAGTGAAACTGCTGCTTCAGAGAGGATGCGCATTTTCAGTTTCAATAGATCCTGGCAGAGTACGGTCCAAAATGACAGAGCCGACAAGCAGAGGACAGAGTATGTATCTGTTTCCCCACAACCCAGTCAACATTTGATGTTATCTAACTTTGCCAATCTTAAGGTTGAAAAAAATGGTATCTCATAAAAATTATTTTCCCCTAATTATCAGTGAGAATGAACATATTTTTACATGTGTGTTGATTTTTTAAATATTTTATCTCCTGTTAAATGGTCATTTTCTATCTTTTGGCCATTTTTTTCTATTGGGATGTTTTTCTTCTTCTGGTGAATTTGAAGGAGTTCTTTACACTGCATATCAATATTCGACTGTAACATTTATTGCAAATACTTTCCCCCAGTCTCTTGTATTTTAAAGTTGTTTATGGTATGTTTTGCCATACTCAAGTTTCCAATTCACCTGTAGGCAAATATGTTGATTTTATTCTCCTTATTGTTTCTTTTCTTTTTTTTTTTTTTTGAGACAAAGTCTCGCTCTTGTCCCCCAGGCTGGAGTGCAGTGCAGTGGCATGGTCTCGGCTCACTTGGCTCACTGCAACCTCCGCCTTCTGGGTTCAAGTGATTCTCCTGCCTTATTCCCCCGAGTACCTGGGATTACAGGCACCTGCTGCCCGGCTAGTTTTGGTGTTTTTAGTAGAGACGGGGGTTTCACCATGTTGGCCAGGCTGGTCTCCAACTCCTGACCTCAGGTGATCCACCTGCCTCGGCCTCCCAAATTGCTGGGATTACAGGCTTGAGCCACTGCGCCTTGCCTGTTTCTGTTTTTTAGGTCTTGCTTAAGAGAACTTTTCTTACCTCTAGATTACAAAGTTATCACACTACATTTCCTTATAATAATTTAAAATATATATTTGCTTGTTGATTGATTTGTAGGTCTTTTGTTGACTTGAATCTGTACTTCTGTGAAGAATATAATTTTATTTTTTAAAATAATGAATTTCTAATTATTTGCTTATACTCTACATATCAACTTGTTTCTGTATGGAGTTTATCTTTGTGGGCTGTATCTTGGTGGGTATGAGGGGATAAGCGTGATATCTACAGAGTCTGATCTATTCCTTTCTGCAAACTATAAATATTTAGATTCTTAGTAGTCATTGGCTAATGAAAAAGATTCTACATCACTAAATGGTCAGGATGGGACCATCCACCGTATCAGTGCAGGCTACCCAATGCCAGACAAATGTCCCTAGATCTATATTGGAGAAAATATTCCTCAAAGTTCCTTAAGGGAGACAATGCAGTATATTGTCTTTGCAATTACACAGAGCTGGGTTTGAATCTCAACTCGGCCATTTCCACTGTGTGGCCCAGGGCAAGTTTGCTCATCTCTAAGACTCAGTTTCCTTATCCCTAAAAAGGAAATAATAATTCTTGTTTTGTGGGTTCATTGTGAAGATCTGAGACAATACAAAGTACTTGGCACAAGTTTAGTGTTCAGTCATGTTAACCACTGTTACTTCTGCTTATGATAATGACTTCTGCAAAGACATGACTATTGGGGGCGTGGGGTGCACAGAGGAGGAGTAAAAATTGAGAAATCGCCACTGTTCTTGAAGAGCTGAGCGGGGAGATGTGTGAGGTTGTTGGTATCCCCAGAAAAGCCCAGGAGAGACATTGGAGCCAGCACCAAAACTGTCTAGTACTTGTGCTAGGCCAGCAGAAAAGCCCCCAGGGATCTAGACTCTCGCCTTGTTAAACAAAACCATGAGTCATGACCTCGGGAAAGAGTGTGGAAACCCAGAGAAACAATGTTTGAACAGATGGTCTATTGTTTGAGAGCAAATAAACTAGGGATATCTTCAGACAGGGGTAGAACAAGTTATCACGTGGCAATGACTTAATAGGTTCCAATAGAAAGCTGGCTAGGGCCAAAGCTACAGTAACAAAGAGGAACTCAAGGGGATGCCGAAGCAGAGCATACCTGGAGAATCATTGAATTATATTATAATATATTATAATATAATTCAAAGATTATAACTATTATAACTATGTAATAGTTACAATGTTATTGCTATATAGTTATAATATTATAAGCCTCATTGGTTGGCACTGGGAAGTCCTGCACCATTCTCAAGGTAGGGCACAGTGGTTCTCATCTTGCTGGGGAGCTTGGGCTAAAGCAGTTCAGATGTGGTAGATGAAGACAAAGAGAAAGGAATGGGTTCTGAAGAACGTGGTCATAGAGCAAGCCTTGGTTACCTGTTGGGAGCAGAGCTGTATAGACCCTTTGTGCTCAAGGTAGAGTCCATAAACCAGTAGCATAGGCCTCATCTGGAAGCTTATTAGAAATATAGACCCTTGGGTTCCACCCCAGACCCACTGAATTAGAATCTGTGTTTTATCAAATCCCCAGGTGATTTGAATACATTCCAAAGTTTGGAGAAGTGCACAGCTAGGCCTGGGATAAAATAGGTTCAAGTGGAAGGAGGATTTCCTGGAAGATTTGTTTATTCACTTCTCAAAGTCAAAATGTTCAGCATAAAACATTTTTTAACCCAAGGATTTCAAATAATTCTATTCCAAATGTGTTGCATCTACTACTTGGGTCAGGTAAAAAAATACTTTATTTTGGCATAATTATTAATACCCAAATAATAAAACCATTTTCTTACTTTAGATAAGATAGAAATACTACTTTAATTTTTCCACAGGGCAAAAGGCTTATCAGTATTAACAAGTACTATACTATCTTTAATTCTTCTCTTTGTCTCCAATGAGAATCATGCTTAATTATTGAACTGCTGAGTAAGAAAAAACAATGCCTATTAGATATTAACTGAAATAATTAAATCTACTCAATTGAAGAATTTTGCTCAACTGGGATCACCTCAAACATTAAACAGCCTTTAGACTTTTATCTTCATCTTGGTGATTCCAGGGGAAGGTGCGCGGGTAAAAATTCATTTTGTTCCACTTGTCACACTTTTGAGTAAAATCAAAACATTACTTAGCTCATTACCTTCTTAGAAAGCATTTCCAAAGTGTAGTCCCTGGACCAGCATTATCAGTATCACCTGGAAACTTGTCAGAGATGCACATTCTCTGGCGCCACCCACGACATACTGAACCAGGGTCTCTGGGGGTGGGGCTCAGCAATCTATATTTTTAACAAACCTTCCAGGTGATTCTCATTCATGCTAATGTTTGAGAATACGTGTTCTAAGTCATGTGGTCCAGGAGACAGAAAGTCAAGTGCATAAACAATGGAAAGAATGTGGAAGTTGATCCAGAAGCTGTGGATTCCAGTCCCATCTGTGAAACTTTGTTGTGTGACCTTGGATAAAGCATCACACTACTCTGGGCTTCAATTTCCTCATTTTTAAAATGGAAGAGTTGGAATCGATGATACTCAAGGTTCCTTAAGTTTCTAAGAGATTAGATGTGGCTACTGGAACAGAGTGAGTTTTCACTCAGGCACTTTCTCCTGGAATTACCAAACTAAAAAGAAAAATCTAGGAAGATCTTTAATGTTAAGTAAAATGTAGATTTTGAGGTGACCCCAATTGAGAAAATTTCTTTTGAGTAAATTTAATGATTTCCCATTCATGTATCCGATGTCTGTTAGTGATAGATCATATTGCTAGTTATCTATCATATGGATATGTTTTGCTACAAGTTAAGCATGATACCTGATTTCTTGTATGGTAAACACTTATAAATTCTAACTTAAGAGAACTTATTTTCCTTTTGGAAATATTTCAGCTTTCACTTTGGAATTATACTAAATATATCCCCATGGATATATAGTAGTCAGTGTAGTCAAGCCTATTTAATTTTTTTAGCACTTGGTTATGTGGTTTTCTTGCACATGAGTGATTAGAAGTTCCTAACTCTATGGTGATACTGTCAACAAGAAGAGGCCGCATTCTGGTATCAGAAAAAAGAGTGATGTCCTGCTGCACTGGCTTCCTTGTTGTCCCTTGAGTTCCTTCCCTAAGCAGACTTCCATCTTAGAACCTGTGCATTTGCTGTCCCATCTGCCTGGGAAACAGGTCGACACAGGTGTCATTGTGCCTAATTAAAATTGGCATTTGAAGATTGTTCACTGGAAGAATTTTATTTACATGTATGCTCTGATTATCTTGAAGTCACAAGCAAAGCCATAAAGTTATTATTTGTGCACAACCTTCTTATGTAAACAGACATTCTCTGTATAGAAGTCAAAATACAGAAATAGATGAAATATAGAATTAAAGGCCACATCTTTCTACTATTAAACTCAATAATGGTGATTTAGTTTTAGCAAAGTAATATAATCCATCATACTAAATTATGATGGATTAATGCTGATCATCTGAATTTATTGGCTCTGTAATTTTGTTTGCATTTAATTTATTAATTAGTTGTATAGTTGCATAAAGAGTGATAAGCATGAGGAGCTTATTTTTAGTGTGTGACTATTTAAGTCATATTATGATAGAAATAATGAGACAACACTGGAGTCTGCAAGCATAGGTCAAATTGGAAAAATACATTTTAGGTGATTACGTGATGATTGTCACAATAAAATTCTTCGTAAGAGAGAAAACAAGGGGGAACATGTGATAGGCTTAAGTATTTCAGACCAAAGTTAAAAAACAAGAAAAGCCTTGGCAGTACATTTAGCCAGTAATAAAGAGAACTACAGAAAAAAAAAAAAAAAAACTGGTGAAACAAAAAAAAAAATTATGCTTCTTGGCTAAGGAATTATTAAACATTTAGAGCCAGGAAAGAAGTTTATATTAATTTTCCAGACACTTTCTACTTTCCATTCCTCCATTCCATTAGACACGCCCCGAAGAGAAAAAAAAACAGAGACCTGAAGATGAAATTAAATAGCATGGAAAATCTTGAGAGACTTTTTTCCCTAAAATAAAGCTAGATGTATTTGTGCCTTTTTGGCGTTGCAGGAAGCGGCTTTCATAAAGGGACATTTGAAAAGTTGGTGCCATTGTATCTGGTGTCTGTGAGACAAAACAAAAACACAAACACAAAGCACCTCTAAACTTAGTCTTCATTTAAAAAGGGAGATTTGGAAGGAATTTTGAAAATTTCCAGAGTTTCCTCATGATTTCACTCCCCTCAAATCTCTGACAGAATGAACAAGCTTTCTAAAACACAGTTAAAATCATTGAACAGTTAGTCAAATTAGCTGTTTGGCATTATGGAGAAAGAAATCGCAGTAGGTAGGATTCTAAGATTCCCGCCCTACCTGGTGTACCTGTGCTTTCTCCCAGTTATTCCTCAAACACTAACCTAGGTGACACTGTGAAGGGATTTCGCAGATGCCATTAAAGTCCCAAATCATCTGACTTTAGGATTATCTGGATACGCTTTGCCTGATCATGTGAACCCTTTACAAGCAGAGAGTTTTCTTCCACTGATCACAGAAAAGAATCTTAGAGAGACACTTTGACTAGCCCAGAAGAAAGCAAACACCCTAGTGAATTGCCTTTCGGCTGCTTCTGGAAGCTGAGAGTAGTCCCCAGTTAACAACAGGACAATGGGGACCTCAGTCTGACAATCACAAGGAACTGAATTCTGCCAAATACCCGTGAACCTGGAAGAGGACTCCAATCCTGAGAAAAGAACCACAGCCCTGGCTGGCCTTTTGATGCCAGCCCAGTGAGAATGCTGAGCAGAGAATCCAGGCACTCTGTGCCCAGACTAACACCTACAGAACTGTGACATAATAAATGTGTGTTATTTTAAGTCAGTAAGTTTGTGGTAATTTATACAGCAACAGAAAACAAATACAGAAATACAGAAATTTCTCTTTTCAACCAATTGTAATCATATAGAAACTGTCAATGTTGCCTGTTGGAGCAAGGAAGGGTAGAATTAAAAATGGCTATTTCTATTTATTCCATTGCCTTAAATGTAATTAAGTTAGGACTATGTCCTAAAAGTCTTCAGAATGTCAAAGAATACAGAATAAATAATCAAAACCCAACAACAACAAGGGAAACACAGGGTGTAACATGGGGTGTTGAGTTCTTTCCACTACAGCCATGGACAACCAGCTGTGAGTCTTGACTTAGTCTTGAGGAACCTGTGATATGATGTATAGAATTACAGGTATATGCTCATTTCACAACGCCCCCAGGGATAAAGCTCATTACATAAAAGGAAGTTAGTTTTCAATGACAAAAACTGTGATAAATCAACACTATAAACTCTGCATATGAGGCAGACACTGGGCACCATGAAGGCAAAATTGTTGGCATATTCTCCTTGGTGGCAAAAAATACCTCTGAGCAATTAAATGTCTAAGGGTGTCTCTTCTCTTGCAGATTTATTCAGGCTGTCTACACCAGGAGCTGGCAAAGTTTTTCTGGAAAGGAGCAGATTTGAGGCTTTGCAGGCTGTTACAGTCTCTGTTGCAACCACTCAACTCTGCTGCTATGGTGTGAAATCAGCCATAGACAATATGCAAATTAATGAGCACAGCTATATTCCATAAAACTTTATTTACAAACATAGGTGGAGGGCTGAATTTGGTTCAAGGGTTGTGGTTTGCTAACCCTGATCCAGACAGATGAGGAGGGCCTGAATTGGTGGTGGCACCTGGGGGAATAGAATGGAGAGTACAAATCTCAGAGGCATTGTGGAAACTGAGATCACAGGACCTGACAACTAATGGGCTTTGAGGGGAAAGAGAAGATTGAGAAGATGACTTCTTGACTTCAGACTTTCTAGTCTTGGAGGACATAGCACCATTATCTGAGTTGGGAACAAAGGTGGAAGAGACGGTGTGTGTGTGTGTGTGTGTGTGTGTGTGTGCGTGCACATGCGTTGGGAGGGTTCTGGGGAAAATGAATTGAGTGTTGAAGTAATGAATTTGAGATGTCTTAAGAATATTTATGTGGAAAGGTTTAGGAGGCAGTTAGAAGTCGAGAGAGAGACAGAGAGAGAGAGAGAGAGATTTGTTGGGCAACTTGGGAGTTATCTCCATGCAGGTCGTATGTCTTCAAGTCATGGATGTAAGTGAACTCATACATAGAAGGCTTGTAGAATGTGAGCTAATATATAGAAAAGTGCTCTTTAAACTGTGAGGCATTATACAAATGTAAAATATTCCTATTATTAAATGTGACAAACAGAAACATAAAAGGCAGTAACAACCGTTTTATGTCTCAGAATCCCTACTAGCTCCCGATTATTGTGTTTTCATCTTGTGACGGCCTTTGAACAACTCTTTTTTTTCCTCCCTCTGCGTACATCCTGATATTATAATGCATTAAACATTATTCATGTGACGGCATAATGCCTTTTTTCTTCCCCAAACACATACTCTCAAACCTCTTTTGGTAGACACAAATTTCTAAGAAGGCTGAGACAAAGACAGAGATGCCACTTTGATATTAGGGTCCAATGCTTGGAGTTTTATTTACATGAGGAATGAGGCAGCAGGTGTAGGGGTATCAATGTTTAATCACTTACATAGGACAAGAGAAACAGAATATAGGGGTGGAGTAGACCTAAGAGAAATTATCAACTTAGAATTGAGGTGACCTGAACCCTTGAAAAGTCTTTTCCATGGAGAATTGCTCTTTTTCCTAATTTCAAGGAGAGCAGTGCTATCTCTTAAGTAGGCTTGACCTGAATTTCCAGGTGTTTTAGTTATCTATTTCTGCTGAACAAAAGATTCCCAAACATAGTAGCTTAAAACAACAACCATGTTGTTATATTTCATGATTTTGTGAATATGAAATTTGAGTACAGTTTGGCTACGTGATTCTTCTGTTCCTTGCAGTGTCAATGGAGGTCACTTGCTAGTATTTATCTGGTGGACGAACAGGTCTGATAGGTCTTAGATGGCTTCATTCACATGTTGTCCTAGTCTGTTCAGGCTACTTATAACAAAATACCATTAACTGGGTGGCTTAGAAACTACAGAAATGTATTGCTCTTGGTTCTTGGGCCTGGGAAGTCCAAGATCAAGGTGCTGGCAGATTTGGTGTCTGGTGAGGGCTAACTCTATTGTTTACTGATGGCACCTTCTCTCTATGTCCTCACATGGTAGAAGGGGCTATTTTTCTGGGGTCTCCTTTATAACAGCACCAATCCCATTCATGAGGGCAGAGCTTTCATGGCCTAATAACCTCCCAGAGGCCCTACTTTCTAATACTATCACATTGGGTATTAAGTTTCCATGTATCAGTTTTGGGGAAGACACAAACATTCAGACTGTAACACATGTCCAGCACCTTGATCAAATGGCTGGAAGACTGGGCTCACCTGAGACTGGAGAACAGAGTACCTATACATGGCCTCCCCAACATGGTGGCCTCAAGATAGTCAGATTTGGTGTGTAGTAGCTCAAGGTCTAGGAGCGAGTGATCCAGAAAACAAAGTACATGTTGCAAGCCCTTGTATGACCCAGCCTTGAAGCTGCATTGTGTTACTTTTGCTATATTCTATTGGTCGAAGTGGTCATGAATCTGCCTAGACTCAAGGGGAATGAGTGGTCATAAACCATACCTATTTATGGGAGGAGTGTCAAATAATTTGTGGTTATGTTTTAAGACCACCACAGAAGCCGTCTGGCAGAAGGACATGCCTCCTTGATGATAGCTCAGATGATACGAATGCTAGGAAGCCCTGTCCTCCCCAGATCTAGCATTTCTTGGAGTGATGGAGACTGTGACATTCCACATGGGTTATAAATTGATGGGATGCGTTCTCTTACTCATAAAGAGCAGCTCCTGAGGACAGAACTTGGAGGCAGGTAGTTTCTTTAGGGAAGTGATCCCAGGGAAAAGAAACGGAGAACTGGAAAGAGTGAATCAGGGAAGGAAGGAGAGCCACTCCAAGGATGCATTGTTGAATTGGTCACTGCTGTGGGCTACTGGGGCTTAGACCAGTTGAGAGCATCTGAGGAGCTGTGTGGTTGTACCTCTGAATTGTCTTTCTGGGGAACAAAAGATAAACTCACCAATTCTTCTCCCCCATTGGTCAGGGGCTTCCCCATGGGAGGCTGGCTTCCTCTTACTTCCAGCTCTACTATGCATGAGTCATTTTATATTTTATTTTATTTTTGATTTAGGGGATATGTGTGCAGGTTTGTTACATGGGTATATTGTGTGATACTGAGGGCTTCTAATGATGCCATCGCCCAAGTAGTGAAGGTAGTGCTCAATAAGTGGTTTTTCAACCATTGTGCTTTTCTCTTTCCTCCCTTTTGAATCTTCAGTGTTTATTTTTCTCATCTTTGTGTCCACGTGTACCCAATGTTTAGCTCCCACTTATAAGTGAGAGCAGCCATGCGTAAGTCTTGAGGATAGCCCATACTGTAGCATCAGAAGGATCCTGGGTCAGAGAGCCAGACACACAGTGAGCTAAACTGAGGTGCTGTCAAGTTACATGTGCATAAAGCGGGTAGCCATGGCAATGGATAAGGTAAAAGGTGGGCTGGGAGTATGTGAGATGGTCACAGAGGTATCTGACATGCATGCACATACATTTGAACTTCCCAACTAAGTCGAGGATACAGGCTTGGAAGCAAGGAGGTTATGCAACATTAACAGATGCAATCTAGCTTGTCTCTGTTTTTTCCCTTCTCCTGGATTTTCTGCTGGGCTTGTGGCTACCAGAGATACTCTCCTCATGTGGGTCCTACCTGAGTTGGGAAAATAGCCAAATTCTTGATATAAAACTCTCCTTTTCTCCTCAAGATTCAAGTGAGCATTCTGGAAGTACTTACATTAATAATCACTGTACTTCTAATTAGGAAAAGCTTTGCAAAGATCAGACTTTCTTGGTTTGTGAGGAGGAGAAGTCATAATCAATGACCAGTCCAGGTGTCCCCAAACCATGTCCTGCCCCCAGCTCTCTAGTGAACAGGAAAACCCATTCTTCACAGTGCAGATTAATAACCATTTTCCACTCTTTAGTCTCTAAAGGGGAGTTGACACTGAGGGGCTGGTGATGTTTATCATTTTATCTGCTTGCTGGTATCAGAGGACATACCAGTGGTTGGAAATGAAAGGAGTGAGGAGATCAGTGTAGTCCCAGAGGCCAATTTCAAGGCTCCTGGTGAGGGAGACGATAAGCTCACCCCATTCTAAGTGAACCTACGTGTGAAATCCATATTTTTATATAATAGAAGGATGGTTCATCTCTTTACAAAAGGCATCTGCAGGGGACTAATCTGCCTATTGAGCTCTCCTGGGCCTTTTATTTGTGGTTTCATTTATTGAAAGCAAAGGCCTGCCTGGCATGCTGTAACGGTTCTCAAAATGATTCTAGAGTGTGGATATGTTGTTTCAATGAAAGCGTTTATGAAAGTTCAGTATGAGACTCAGAGGGAAAAGGGCTGCTCAGTTTCACTTTGGGGTTAGGGGCCTGTAATTGTAGATTCTTCGCTCTCTCTTCATCCCTCACCTTTCTTGACCCTTAAGGGACAGCAACATATTTTGTACAGCTCCTAAAATCACAGTTTGGAGGTCTCTGGTGGGACGCAGTACAAGTTAGGAACGGGTCCTGCTGCAAGTGAGAAAAATCTGACAACAGTGGCTTAAAGAAGCAGGGAGTTATTTTTCTTTGCTTATCAAGAAATCTGGAAGTGGGCGACTGCTTTTGTTTCAGCAACTTAGGCCTTTTCTCTATTTCTACTATACTTAGTCTATTGACTTGTTGTCTTACGGTTGCAAAATAACTGCAGCATCCCTAGGGGTGACACCTGAGTTCAAGGCAAAAAGAAAGTTGAAAGGGATTTTTTTTTTTCTCTTCTGAGGTTCTGTATTTTTCTTGGGAAGGAGGGGAAATTACACATTACCAGAAGACTGTCCTTTAGATCTCATTGGACGGAAATAAGTCACAGGCCCATGGCAGACCAATACAGGCCAAAGGATATGAAAAGACCACTTAGTCCAATAATGATTTATTCACTGGGGCTGGCAGAGGGCCTCTTCTTTTTTGAAATCACAGATTTTCCACCTGTGGTTTTCTTTTTTCAAAAAAAAACAAATCCGGATTTTATGAGCAGGGAAGTAAGAGATGGGGAAGGATAGAGGGATGGGCAATTGGATAGGCAACAAACTGTGTATGGCAGAACCAACGAGCCAGAAAACCTGACTATGAATTCTAACTTGGCCACTTAACTTATTGTGAAACACTGGACAAGCCACTTGACATGGCCTGGCTGCAGTGACTTTACGTATAAATTGAGAAAAGCGGAGGACAACGTGCGTGCCAAGTTTCCTTCTCGTGCCAACATTCAATGATTCTGTGCAATTCTAATAACTTCCTGAATGTTCATGGCTAAACCAAAACTGGTTTGTAATTGAAACAGATGCCCTAATGGTGCTGTTCTGATTCCAAGAACTGGCTGCTTGCACTTCCATGCAGTAAATTATGTGCTGCAGATTTCAAAGAAATTCTACCTCCCCACTGTTTTTTTTTTTACCTTTAAAGAAAAGATCAGCTCTCCATTTCCTCCTCTTCCCACATAGTAAACTTCTGTATTTGAATAGTACAGCTTTCTTCCATCTAATTCTTATGTAGTTTTTCTTAATAAAACAAGACAAAACAACCCTGCTGTTTGGCATAAAGCTCCTTCTAAATAACAGGAAATTATTATTAGCCCTCTGATCGATTGTCCAATATTAAATGAAAGTAGTTGTCTTTTAAAATATACAATTGCAATTAGTGTTTGGCTGTATGGTGTATACAGTCTTCACCAATTGCTAACAAAGGTAAAAAGTGAAGGTTCCAATCAGGTGAGGTACCTGTGGTTAGCACATTGCCTGGCTTTTGCTAATTACTCAGTAAATGTTTTTTGAATCAGTGAATTATAAGACGTAAATGAGCCAGAGTAGACTAGGGCAGAATTAATTCCTCAGAGTTAGATTTTCATAGTTTTAATATCCCTGATGTCATTAAGGAGGGCATGGGAAAAGACCTTACTTAAGATATTTGATTGATAGCTTATATTATTTGTACATTAGTGGATGTACAAAAGGATGTCAGAAACAGTGCGGCATGCCAGTTCATTCACTGACTATTAATTGAGTGCCCTCTTGGTGCCAAGTACTCTTCTAGGTAGTGCCATACTCCAGTGAACAAGAGAGACAATGGTTCCTGTCTCCCTGGAGCTCGCACTGCAATGGAGGACACGGACAATAAACAAGTATGCAAAAAGTATTTCAAATAAGTTCTACGAAGAAAATTAAATGGGGTAATGTGATAGTGAGTGGGTGGACAGAGAGCATTAGCTAGGGCAGTCATAGAAAGCTTCTCTGAGGCTACTTTTATGACACTTGAGCTGAGACCAGAAGGGAGCTAGTCATGTGACAATCTGGTAGAACAGTGTTCTAGACAGCTAGAACAGTAAGTACAAATGCCCTTAAGTGGAAATAAGCATGGTGCATTTGAAGACAAATAAGAAAGCCAGTGTGGTGCAAGTTCAATAAACAAGTAGGGAGCAGTAGAAGGAGATTAGGTGGGAGAGGTGACCTGTGTAGAACCTTATAGAACAAGGACATCATTATTCTAACTGCAATGGAAATGTATTTCAGATTTTAAGCTGAGGGAGGACATGATCTGCTTTAAATTTTTATAAGATCTTCCATTTGCTGGGTGGAGAATGGATTGGAAGCAGTAAAAGCAGAAACGAGGGTATCAGTTTGAGGATCACTGCAGTAGTTCCAGTGCAAGAAGAAGAGGCCTTCTGAGCAGAGAGATGGGGAAAAGTGGTTGAATTTCATACCTATTTTGAAAGCAGGGGGATAGGACTTGCTAATGAATCATGTATGGGGGCTAATGAGGGAGGGAAATCCAGAGGGAGGGCCTCTGGATTTTAGGCCAAAGCGACTGGGAGGAAGGAGGTGACTGTTTTCTGATAATGGGAAGGGGGGGGTGGGCGATGGGGAGAAGCAGTTGGGGTGGAAATGGTGGCCAGAGTCAGAAGTTCTGATTTGGGAATATTAAATCTGAGCTACTTTGCAGACATCTGCAACTCAAAGGTCTTTGAAGCAGAGGCTTCATAAAGGAGTCTTCTTAGGATTGCAGTGGTTAAAGACAGAGGAAAAAGAAGTAATCCTTTCCAATGCCTCAATAACAAAATCTCAACAATGCTGTGCCTCTTGCAACCTCTCTTCTTAAGGAGACAGAGATAACTCTTCCAATGTAATCTCCCAGATCAAGAAAATAATTGAGAACACACATGCTTAAAACCTTTAATATGGACCTCCCTAATCCCCTCTTCACCTTTTTGATCAGCCCAAGCAGTTACATCAGCAGAAAATCTAAGCGAACAGCGGTAACGCTGTAGAGAAATGAACTGTGGGGAAGTCTGCTAGGATTACCAAGATGAATGCAAAAGAACACAACGGTCCTCAAATAAGCAGAAGATAAAATGCCAGAATGATGCAAGGGAAAATAATCATCCGGGATTATGCTTTCATTTTAATAAAGTGGAAATATGTAGGCAGAAAATCATTTAAAAGTTTTTCACTTGGTGAAGCTGTTCAAATAGAAGCTGTACCCTTTTAATTATAAATTGAACAGAAAGGATTTCTGGTGTCTCTGAATTTGGGATCTGAGTTATGCTGTTGATGTGGTAGGAGATGTGAGTGGCAGAGTGGACCAGGTTTGAGCTCCTACAGGCCCCTATAAGTTGTCTTAAGGTGGTATTAAGCAAGGTGAATTTGAGAATAAAGTGTACCTATGATATTCTGGTCATAGGAAAACAGGAGGTTTTCTCAGAATCTCTTAGTCTTTTGGTGCGTTGCTAGGAATTCTGTTACTGTACACTTTGTTTAAGGCAAATAGATTGCTTCTCTCTTTTCTTGCCCTCCTCATGGCTAGATTCTCTCTTAGTGCACCCTTGAGTAGGGGCTATCCACTGGGTTACTTGCTCAGGCTTTTAGCTCTCTCTTCCTCCTTCCTCTGGCAGGTGAAGGGCTGCAGTGTAGGCAGATGTTCAGACTGGCAGTTGCTTGACTTTGACGGACATACCTAAAAGGGTCTTGAACATTTTTGCAGAGTCTCACCTTAATGTGACTATATAGGTTTTTCTGTGTAGTAGTGTTTTTAAAATTATGTTGGTGGTACTGACCAAGGTATTTGACCATTGCTTTTAAGGGCAAAAATGCAATTACTTTGCACCAACCTAATATTAAAAAGAAAAATAAGACAAATAGAATAAAAACATTTTGCATAGTAGACGTTAAGTATTGTTTTGTGAAACTCCATTTACAGATATACTTGTATATCCTGGGTCATGATGTATTAAAGAAAATTAGCTTGAGGAACACAGCTGTAGAGAGTAGGGGCGGAGAATTCAGTCTCGGCAGGTAGGAGGCTCAGAGGGAAGAATCTCAGCTCCAGTAATTACCAGCCACATGATTGTGGGTGAGTTTCATAACCTCTTCAGTTCTCAGATTCCTCATCTGTAGAGTGAGGATAAGGATGAATCCTGTGTCATAGGGTTATGTTTGTTGAGAGGGTTGAAGCCTTGACTACAATGCCGGATGCACAATGTGTCCAGTAAATGGCAACTATTGTAATTATTTGTGAAAATTGTTTTTTCATCTGTTGTGGGTATGTGGGGCAGGAGAGCTGTGATTAAAATGAGTCATATGGGCCTGTTTCCAGTGTGGAACGTGGGTGTGGTCTCACTGAGTCCTCCTTAAACTCTAATATTTACTACTGGTCTTATGCCTGGAAGGACATCTGATACTTTATTTCAAAACACTTGTTTGAAAACCAAGACTCCCTCAATAGGCACGTAGTTCTTAGGATTTTCAGAATAGTGTAAATTGTAATTTGCTCTCCCTTCTCCTTTTGGAAAAGTATAAGATTGGGAGTAGTGGATGCAGCAATGGGATATGGTTGCACCCTCCTCAAAGCCTCCTGGGATGGGAAGCACAAGACTGTGCTCCTCTTGTTCTCTGTGGGGTCTCTTCATTTGTTGAAGTCAAGCTTCTGTCTCTAGGAATTAATTCCTTTCCTTTAGGCTCTGCTTTTGGTAAATTCATCCACACTGCTGTTCTAGTGACTTAATATGATTAATAGTAATTTATTTAGGGGTAGCCTTTTTATTATCATAGTTTCATTTAATTTTTTTAAACAGCTTTATTGAGGCATAATTTATATGCCATAAGTTCCCCCATTTTAAGTGTACAATTCAATGATTCTTAGTGAGTTTATGAAGTTGAGCAGCTATCACCACAGTCCAGTTTTAGAACACTTCTATCACCTCAAAAGAGAAATCCCTCATGCTTATTTGCAACTCTTTCTTTTACCCCCAGCCTCAGGCAATGACTAATCTACTATCTATTTTTGCAGATTTGCCTTTTCTAGACATTTCATACAAATGGGATCATACAATATGTAGTCTTTTGGGTCTGGCTTCTTTCACTCAGCATAATGTTTTTGAAGTTCATCCATATTCTAGCATATATTAGTACTTAATTCTTTTTGATTGCCTGACAATATGCTACTGTATGGATTTACATTTGTTTCTTATTTCCCAGTTGATAGATATTTGATTGTTTCTACTTTTTGACTTTTATGAATAATGATGCTATGAACACCCACATACAAGTCTTCATGTGGACATAAGGTGTTATTTCTCTTGGGTAGATATCTAGGAGTGGAGTTGATGGATCGTCTGGTAAAATTATATTCAAATTTTGAGGAAATCACCAAATTGTCTTCCGAAGTGGTTGGACCACTTTACATTCTCACCATCAAAGTATCTGGGTTTTAGTTTCTGTGTATCCTTGCCAATGCTTATTGGTTTCTGTCTTTTTGATGATAGCAATTCTAGTGGGAGTGAAGTGGCAGTTCATTGTGGTTATGATTTGAATTTCACTAATAAACAATGAGATTGAGCGTCTTTTCATGTATTTATTATCCATTTAGGTATTTTCTTTGGTGAAGCATCTATTCAAATCTTTAGCCAAAATTTTAACAGGGTTGTTTGTCTTCTTACTATTGAATTGAAAGAGTTTTTTATATATTTATTAGATATATGATTTGTAAATATTTGTTTTCATTATTTGGCTCATTTTTAAATTTTTGTAAAGGTGCTTTTTGAAGAGCAAAGTTTTTAAATTTTGGTAAAGTTCAATTTATTAAGTATTTTTAAATGGATTTTGCTTTTGACATGGTATCTAAAAACTCTGTCTGACTCAAGGTCACAAAGGTTTTCTTAGGAAAGTTTTATACTTTTAGCTTTTAAATTTAGATTTACAATGTGCTGAGTTATTCTCTTTTTGTGAATAGTGTGAGGAAAGTGTTTAAATTTTTTTGCATGTGCCATTTGTTAAAAATTGTCTCTGTTGTTCGTTGAAAAAGATTGTTGTTTCTGTATCATATTGCACTGACACCTTTGTAAACAATCAATTAACCATAAATGTAATGGCTTATTTCTAGAATCTCAATTCTGTTCCATTGATCTATATGTCTATCCTTATGCTAGTACTGCATTGTCTTCATTACTATATCTTTATAGTAAGTTTTGAAGTCAGGAAGCACAAGTCCTCTGACTTTGTTCTTGTTTTTCAAGATTATTTTGACTATTCTGGGGCCTTTGCATTTCCATATAAATTTTAGGATAGTCCCTCAGTTTCTGTAAAAATGACAGCTAGGGCTTTGATAGGAACTGCACTGAATTTATATACCAATTTTGGGAAAATCGCCATCTAAATAATATTGAATCTTCCAATCTGTGAAAATAAAATCTCTTATCATTTATTCATATTTTCTTTAATTTCTTGACACAGTGTTTTATAGTTTTCAGTGTAAAGTAATAGACTTCTTTCATTGCACTCATTTCTGAGTATTTTATTCTTTTAGGTGCTGTTATGAATAGAACTGTTTCTTAATTTCATTTTCCAATAATTTATAATAAGTACCTAGAAATACAATGGATTTTTTGTCTATTGCTCTTATATCATACAATTTTGTTGATCTTGTTTATTAGTGCTAATAGGTTTTCAGTGGATATTTTGGGACTTTCCATATATAAGATCATGTCATCTGTGAATAGAAAATGAAATCGTTGAAAATGGACTAGGAAACTCTAGAAGTCTGCCTCCTCATAAAAGCGGTGAAAAAAGTGGCAAAAACTGTCAGAATCAACTTTTTCAGAAGTTTGAAAATTAACCAAAAGCTTGCAGCAACTCAGAGTGCTTATTCAAGAAAAATGGCTGATTATCGGCAAGAACAGAGCATTGTAGCATTTTAACTCACCCTGGTTTTATCTACCACTCCCCAGCTTAGTTATAGCCTTGGAAATAATATCCTGCATTCCAATAGCAGTACTAGATGGGGCAGAAGGACCTCATTTGCAAGGAATTGCTAGTTGATCTGTCTGGCAGCCCTCTGGAATAGCTGGTCAAATAGTATGCCTTTATCTTGCCTAGCTCCAAACTCACCCAGTCCTAAGGTCACTATCTGGGGGCATATTTTTTGAAATATTTACAGGCAAATATTTTATTTATTACTGCCTGAGGCAATGGATAATGGTTGAGACAAACAATAGACTAACCAAAAAGCTTGGGAAGAAAGTCTAAGATGTGTAGGGGAATAAGGGCTTTGAACATTTCCAACGTGTTTCTGGGATTGTAGAAGGCTGCATGCAAGTCCAAGGCTGTGTGCATGCTCAGAAAAGACCTGAGAAGGCCTTAAGCTCACCTCTCTGGTCAACCTTGAGGCCCTGCACGAACTAGAAGTAAAGACCAAGGTAGTATTGTAGACTGCCTGTCTGATTGTTGAAGACATGTATCAGCATGCACAGAGAACCCCTCTGCAAACAGTGGGAGAATTTTTGGTTCCAGGCTTGAAGGAAATCTCTGTTCAATTGTTGGCTAATCACCAGGCTGACCAGAGTCCTCAGTGACCAAACATAAGAAAGAGAATAGACTTTACAGAACTATATCAGTAAATTATATCAGTAAAGTTGTTAGAAAAACAACAACAAGCAGTAACATCGACAAGCTCTGGGGATGAGAGAATATCTGATTTCCAGAGTTGCCATATTATGATATTCAAAATATCCAGCTTTCAACAAAAATTTATGAGGCAAGCAAAGAAACAAGAAAATATGGCCCATACAGAGCAGAAAAAAATGACCATCAACAGAAACTGTCCCCAAGGAATCCCAGATGTTGGACTTTGTAGATTAAAACTTTAAAATACGTATTTGAACATTTTAAATACGTTCAAAGAGCTAATGGAAACCATGTCTAAAAAGTGAAAGTAGGAAAACAACGTATCACCATATAAAGAATAAGAATATAAAGATAGAAATTACAGGCACACCTCATTTGACAGCACTTCACTTTATTGTGCTTTGCAGATACTGCATTTTTTACAAATGGAAGGTTTTTGGCAAACCTGCATTGAGTACGTCTATCAGCACCATTTTTCCAACAGCATGTGCTCACTTTGTGTCTCTCTGCCAACATTTTTAAAGCAATAAAGTATTTTTAAATTATGTGCATTTTTTAGACATAATGCTATTGCACACAATAAACTACAGTTAGTGTAAACATAACTTTTATATGCACCAGGAAACCAAAAATTAATGTGACTTGCTTTATCATGATATTTGCTTTATTATCATGATCTAGAACTAAACCTGCAATATCTCTGAGGTATGCTTTTATAAAAAAGAACCAAGCAAAAATTCTGGAGTTGAAAAGTAAAATATAACTGAAATGAAAAATTCACTAATGGGGCTTAACAGCAGATTCGAGCTGGCAGAAGAAAAAATGAGAAAACTTGAAGATAGGTCAGTTGTGATTATTCAGTCTGAGGAACAGAAAGAAAAAGGAATGAATAAGAATGAACAGAGTCTCAGCAACCTGTGTACTAACATACACATGATGGGAATCCAAAAAGAGAGGAGAGAAAGAAAGGGGAAGAAAGAATATTTGAAGAAATAATGAAAAATATAAATCTACACATCCAAGAAGCTCCATGAACTCCCAGTAGGATAAACTCAGTAAACTTGAAATAGAAATAGTTTTACTTCTTTCTTTCAAACCTGGATGCCTCTTTTTGTTTGTTTCTTGCCTGATTGCACTAGCTAGGACTTCCATTACAATGTTAGATGGAACTGATGAGAGTGAACATCCTTGCCTTATTCCTAGTCTTAGAAAGAAAGCATTCAGTCTTTCACCATTAAGTATGATTTTATCTATAGATCTCTCATAGATGATAGGCTGTTGAGAGTTTTTATGATGAATGGATATTAGATATTGTCAAACACTTTTTCTGAATTTGTTGATATAATCATGTGGTTTTTGTCCTTCATCTTATTAATATATTACATTAATTTTCAGATGTTAAATTAACCTTGCATTCCCAGGATTAAAAGAATCTCTTGGTATGATGTTTAATATTTTTCACATATTTCTGGTATTTTAGCTTACTTAAATTTTATTAACATTTTTGCATCTATATTCAAGAAGTATATTTATCTGTAGTGTTCCTTTCATGTCATGTTTTTATCTGGCATTGGCATCAGGGTAATATTGGTCTCAGAAAATTAATTGGGAAGAGTTTCCTCCTCCCCTATTTTCTGGAAGAATTTATGAAAGATTGATTTAAATTCTCTAAATGTTTGATTGAATTCCTCAGTAAAGCCATCTTAGCCTAGACTTTTCTTTGTGGGAAGATTTAAAATTACTAATTCAATTTCTTGTTATAGGTCTAGTCATATTTTTTATTTCTTCTTGCGTTAGTTCAGGTGATTTGTATCTTTCTAAGAATATGTCCATTTCATTTAAATTGTTGAATTTTCTGGTATACAGTTGTTCATAGTATTCCCATTTAATCCTTTTAATTTCTGTAAGGTCAATAGTGATGTCTCCTCTTTCATGTTTGAATTTGGTGGTTTATATCTTCTCCTTTTTTCTTGATCAGTTTATCTAAATTTTTGTCAATTTTGTTGATTGTTGCAAAGAACCAATTTTTGGTATCATTGACTCTGCCTATTGTTTTTCTGTTTTCTACTTCATTGATTTTCACTGTGATCTTTATTATTTCTTCTTTTTGCTTGCTTTGGGTTTAGGTTTCTCTTCTTTTTTTTACTTATTAAGGTAAAAGGTTAGGCAATTCATTGGAGATCTTTCTTTTTTTAAATATAGGCATTTGAAGATATAAAGGTCTTTCTAAACACTGTTTTGTCTCTCTGTCATAAAGTTTGATATATTGTGATTCTGTTTTCCTTCTGTTCCTTTCTAATTTCCCTTGCAATTTTTTCTATCACCCATTGGTTATTTAGAAGTGTGTTGTTTAATTTCCAAGTATTTATTGACTTCATAAATTTCCTTTTATTGATTTATAATTTGATTCCAATGTGGCTGGAGGACATATTTTGTATTGTTTTAATCCTTTTATGCTTATTAAGTGTTATTTTGTGATCAAGTGTCTTAATCCATTCTCTGCTGTGACAACAGAATACCTGAGACTCGATAATTTGTAAAGAAATGAGGTTTATTTGACTCATAGTTCTGGAGGCTGGGAAGTTCAAGATTGGGTGGCTGCATCTGGTTGGCTTCCAGTGAGGGCTATGTGCTGCATCATAACATGGTGGAGAAGCAGAAGGGGAAGCAGCATGTGCAAAGAAATCAAACACGAGAGGCAGCCTTACTTTATAATAACCTTCTCTCATGGTAACTAATACAGTCCCATGAGAGTGAGAACTCACTCCCATGAGAAAGGCATTAACCCCTCTTAGTGACCCACTCATTTCTTAAAGGTGCCAGCTCCCAGCATCACCACACTGAGGACCAAGCCTCAACATGAGTTTTGGTGGGGACACACAATATTCAAGCCATGGCACCTGGCATATGGTCTATCCTCAAGAATATTCCTTGTGCACTTCAAAAGAATATATATTTTGCTATTGTTGGGTGGGGTCTACTATAGATATCAGTTAGGCCCAGTTGGTTGATAATGTTGTTCAACTCTTCTATGTCTCTGCTGATTTTATGTCTAGTTGTTTTATCCATTCTATAGAGTGGACTATAGAAGTCTTCGACTATTACTGTGGAATTTTTTATTTCTTACTTCAATTCTGTAAGTTTCTGCCTCATGTATTTTGGAACTCTGTTGTCAGGTATGTGTATACTTTGTAATTGTTATATCTAGTTGTTTTATCCATTCTATAGAGTGGACTATAGAAGTCTTCAACTATTACTGTGGAATTTTTTATTTCTTACTTCAATTCTGTAAGTTTCTGCCTCATGTATTTTGGAACTCTGTTGTCAGGTATGTGTATACTTTGTAATTGTTATATCTTCCTGATTAACTAGTGCTTTATAATTATAAAATGTTCTTCTTTGTCTGTAGTAATATTTTTTATCTTAATTTTGTCTGTTACTAGTACAGAGACTTTATCTCTCTTATGGTTGCTATTTGCATAATATAATTTTTGTACTTTTACTTTCAACTTTTACTATTTGTGTCTTTGAATCTATGTGTGTCTCTTGTAGATAGCATATAACTGGGTCTTGTTTTCTATCCAGTATAACTGTGTCTGCCTTTTAATTTGGATGTCTAATCCTTTTACATTTTTAATTAAAATTTTTATTGAGATAAGCGTATATTCATGTATAGTACTAAGAAATAACCCAGGACAGTCCCTGGTACATTTTGCCTAGTTTTCTCCAACAACAGTAACATTTTGCAAAACTATAGTATAATATTACAATTTGGATATTGTCAGTGGTATAATCTGTAGCTCTTATTTCTATTTCCCCAGCTTCATTTGTAATCGTTTGTGTATGTGTGTGTGTGTGTGTGTGTGTGTCTGTGGGTGAGGGGGTTTATTAAGTTCTATGTAATGTTATCACCTGTGTAGGATAGTGTATCCACCACCACAGTCAAGGTACTGAACAGTTCCAACAACACAAGTATCACTCATGTTTCCCTTTCACAACTATATCCATATCCCTGCCACCCCCACTGCTGCCCCATCCCTAATCTGTGGAAACCACTAATCTGACCTCTACGTTTCAAATTTTGTCATTTCAAAAATGTTATATAAAGAGGACTATGCATTATGTAACCCTTTGGGATTAGCCTTTTTTTTTTTTAAACTCAGAAGTATGTGGAACAGTTCATGAATTTGCATGTCATTCTTGCACAGAAGTCATGCTAATCTTCTTTGCATCATTGATATTTTAGTGTATGTGCTGCTGAAGTGAGCACAGTCATTTGATTTTTAATGTGGTTATTCATATATTTGTATTTAATCTCATATTTTCAATTTGTTTTCTATTTGTCTCATGCCCTTTTGTTCCTCTATGCCTTCTTTACTGCTGTTTTTGTCCTAAATGCTTTTTTTTAGTGTGTTATTTAAATTCCTTTTTAAATAGTTTTTAATTATATTTTTGGGAATACTTTTTTTAGTTGTTCTTCTGGAGGAAGTACAGTATGTTTCTAAACTCAAAACGATGTATTTCAGGTAATACTAACTTAATTCCAGTGAAATACAGAAATTTTGCTTCAATATAGTTCTATTCTATCCCTCCTCCTTTGTGATATTATTATTTATAAATATTACTTCTCTGTATGACATATTTCCAACAGGAAAATTTTTATAATTATTCTTTTGTACAATTGTCTTCTAAATAAATTAAGAGAAGAGAGAAACTACCTTTCTAAAGTTTCTTATATTTAAATACATAGTTACTTTTACTCTTGCTCTGTATTTTTTGTGTGAATTTGAATTACTGTCTAGTGTTATTTTCTTTCATCCTGAGGAATTTCATTTAGTATTCTTTGTAAGAGAGATCATGTTTATCTGGAAATGTCTTTGTTTTGCCTTCAGTTTTGAAATATAGTTTTGCTAGATATGGGATTCTTGGTTGACAGTTTTTTTTCTTTCAATACTTTGAATATGTCATTCCACTGCATTCTGAGCCTCCATTATTTCTGAAGAGAAATCAGTTGCTAATCAATCAAGCTCTCCTTTCCACTTGTCTGTGATGAATTGCTTTTCTCTTTCTACTTTCAAGATTTTCTCTGTCTTTGCCTTTCAACATCTTGGCTATGATGTGTCTCTGTAAATGTCTTCTAGTTCATCTTACTCGGAATTAATTATGCTTCTTGGGTGTGTGGATTAATGTTTTTAATCCATTTGAGGAAGTTTGGGTCATTATGTCTTCATTTTTTTGCCTCTTTCTCTTTTCTTCTTTTTGAACTCCCAGTACACATATGTTGGAATACTTAATTGTATCTCACAGGTTTCTCAGGCTCTGCTAATATTTCTTCATTAGTTTTTCTTTCCATTCTTCAGGTTGGACAATTTCTCGTGATTTACCTTCAAATTTGCTGATTCCTTCTTTTGCCACTCAAATCTCTTGTTGAGCCCCTTTGTGTATGTTTTATTTCTGTTATCATTCTTCTTAACTCTAGATTTTAAGAATGGTCATTTAAAAATGATTTCTCTTTGATATTCTGTATTTGATGAGTCATTGTTATATTTTCTTTTTTGTCTTTTACATTTCTATTGTAATATAATAGTTGTACATATTTATGGGGTACCTGTGATATTTTGATACAAGCATACAATGTGTAGTGGTCAAATCAGTGTAACTGGGATATCTCTCACTTCAAACACTTTTATTTTTTCTTGGGAACCATATTTTCTTTTGATTCTTTAAAGGGGGTTTCCTTTGTATTTTTGGGACATGTTAATAACACCTACTTTGAAGTCTTTGTCTGGTAAGTCCATCACCTGGGGTCTTTCAGAGAGTTTCTATTGCCTGCTCTTTTCTGTTCTTGTGTATGAGTCACACTGTCCTGTTTTTGTATTTATTTTTTGCATGTCTCATAACTTTTTATTGAAAGCTGGACAGTTTTGATAATATATTGTAGCAACTCTGGACTCTGATTCCTCTCTCCCCGGGTTTTGTTGTTGCTATTTTTGTTATTTATTTGTTATTTGCTATTATTGTTATTTATTTACTGAAATAACTATATACTGCCTATCTCTCCAGCAGTGTGCAGCCACTGATGTCTCCACTCAATTAAACAAAATCTTGATCTTATTTTTAAGCCCGTGTTTTTTGGAGTCATGTCTGGGTCAGTATAGCATAGAGGTCAGCCAAAGATTTAAACTCCTTGAGCCAATAAGTCTTTTACCGTATGCTGATGGATCTGTGTATGGTTTGGAAAATGGCATTCGAAGTTTAGGCAGTTTGCAAGTCTGTCAGTCTTTACTTTCTGTGCTTTTAGAGTCTCACGTTCATTCAGCGACAAGTAGCTCACTAAGACCCTCTTCAGTCTTTCCTGAGCGTAAGCACAGCCATGGTACACATGCAGACTTTCAGATACCTAGGGTTATGTGGGAGCTTACCGAGGCCCACTCTGGCTGTCTTGATCTCTGGATCTTGCTGATAAATTTCTTGCTCTTCTGCTGATATGATTGCCTACTGGCCCAGCCAGTAGGGCAATTCCAGGCTGGTTATGATTTTGGTTTTTTCTGATTGTTTATCCCCAAGATTGCTATTGTTTTCAACCATGGGTTTTTCCATCCTCCATTCCATATCACATTAGCCCTTCCAGCCATGGAGCTGCTGGTCCTCAAGGCCTGCCCTGCCCTGGTAGAACTACAGTGGCATGAAGCTGGGTGGAACAGCATGAAACAGTTTTGGACAAAAATAAAAATCCCTCTCTATTCTTACCAAGACTCAATCATTTTTCGTGAATAAATGCTTCTCATTTTTTTGTTTTGTTTTTGGTCAATTTCCGGATTCCTGAAATGTTTATTTTTGACAATTTTATCCAGTTTTATTTTTGCTTTTTGGGATGAGGATTTGGTGAACTTCTTGCTCAGCTATTCTGGAAGTCCTGCCCTAGTAATGGCCATCTGAGGCTGTGTTTGCCATACACAACACCCAGATGGAATGCTTCTTAGAACATAGTGGTTCATATCCAGAGTAGTGTCTGCACATTGTGGGCAGGACAAGGGTGGAGCAAGTTCCAGTGATATGCCTCCATAATATCTCATCAGCTTTCAAAAGGAGGCTTACAAAGAGATTGAGCATCCTGTATTCAGAGGGAAGATAAGCAATCAATGCCCAAGAAATTTGCCATTCCATGTGGCAGTAAATGTGAAGGCTGGTGTGTATGGAGGCTCCACACATCCAACTGAGGAATGGTCTTTAGGATGGGAAATCGAGAAGAAGGGGGGAACATTTTCCTTCCTAAAACATTAACTGTGGGAAATGAGAGGATGGAAAACCACCTGTGAGGGACATTTCCAGTTCAAAAAAATTACTAAGGAATATGTTTCTCATCCTCTTTATATACTTGTATATCTAAAAATACTTCTGTGTCTCTTCGTCCATTGTTCAACTCAGTGGTCTCTCTGGGTCAGGCTGTAAATATATCAATGAAGCTGGACATCCTTCATAGTTGGAAGGAATGATGGCTCTTGTAGCATCGTGAGAGGTCTCTATGTATCTGTGTGTGTTTAATAGGAAACCCCTTCCCACACAAAGCTTCTCAGAGTACTAGAGCTGCTATATGCAAATGAAGCTCTTTGATGTGTATTTTCAATTAATCACTGACTCTTGCACAGGATAAATGAAGTTATTTTTCCCCGTTACCAGCTTTAATTCATAGGTTATAATGCTAATGAAGGTTGGCTTTTTTTTGATGTTGCTTCTATTTTTATCATTGTCTTTTCCTTATTTTACTAATTACCTGTGCAATGACATGGTACCTAAATTGATCTAAAGGCATCATTCTAAATTTTAAAAACCAACATTAAAAAAAAAAGTAATCCCCACAAGTGTCTTATGAATGAGGGTGAGCATTTAATTAATTACCATGCAGAAACCACATGTCAATTGCCGAACAATTGCCTGAAGGGAGCAGCAACTCACATAACCCCATTTTGGAAAAGTAGATCTGTTTTTATTTTATCTTTCTCAGTTTTAGCTGGTGTTTTAAAGAGATGTGATTTTGCAGCTTTGGGGATCACTCGTCTATTTCAGGAAATTGTCAGAACCAAGAACTGGAGGAATTCAGGAAGAGGGCTCTAGAGCTCTGTTCTAAAAAATATTGTAGAAGCAGAGTCTTTGGTTTTTAATGGCCAAGCTCTGTCCATTTTGTGAGCAAATGTCACAGTAAAAGACAGAAATACAGCTCAGAGAATAGCTTCAGAAGACAAATGGCAGGGGAGGTCCAGGTAGCTATAACTTAGTGCTTTAGTCATCTTTAATGGAAATGGAGCCTCTAGCCAAGCCTAATATATAATGTATCATAAAACATATGTCTGTCAGTCTCCCAGGTACAATAAATAGGGAAAACACAGACCTCAAAGGGAGGCTATGGCATGTCTTGCAGAGGGGCTCAAATTACTTGGCTTGTTGTGGGGGGTTGAAGGCTGTGGGGGACGAATGATGTAATGATTATTTTTAGTGTTTCTAAGAAGTGACTGTCTCCAGCCCTGTTCCGGTGGGAATGGAAAGGGAGGGGCTGGGTTTATAGACCTGCATGGGAAAATTGAGTTGAATGCCCGTTTTACAGGTGATTAATCTCTTTCTTTTTTCTTTGGAGTGTAGTATAGCAAAGAAGAGATGAGACACATTCAACTTATGGCATTTTCCAGAATGCCCACCAACTTCTTTTCATTTCGCTGTGGCTTTTTCCCTGGTGAAACAGCAGCCCAAAGCACCCTAGTAAGGACCAGCTGTCTGATCCTGTGCTGAAGAGCTCTGGTTACTCTCCCTCAGCAGGGGCTCAGCCACCGTCTGAATTTCCTGTGGTCCCAGTATGTTCTGCCTCTGAGATGGACAATCCTTCTGGGTAGATTCTTATCTTTTTCCACTACTGAGCCTACTTCTTTGAGTACCAGTTCTTCATATGAGCTGCAAAATCTTGGGTGTAACCTCTATGACTCTCAGTTTTCTAATTTGTGTAATGGGAAGAATAAGCTATCTCTCTGGGACTCAAATACAGGTCTGCTTATTTCAACTCTAAAGCATGTTCTATGGCTTGCCATAGATCCCCATGCTCAAAATGTCATCTCTGCTGTGTTTTTTCTAGATTATATCCTGCCTTTCCTTAGAAAAGCCTGCTGAAGTCCTCTCAAAATGAATTAAACCAGCTCCATTCATTCTGTTTATGCCAGGAATTCTCAATACTTCTTGATCTTTCTATTGTCCTACCTCTCCTGTGTCTCAGCACACAGGTAAGTATGTGCTTAAGCATAAGCATGTGCACACACACGTGCACATACACACTCATGCTCATACACAGCCCTACACAGTGTCAAGAGAGTGGCTCTTTGTGTGATGTGATTGGAAGTTATATTGAGATCAGATCTGATTTTTTGCCCTAAAATGTGAGGAAACCAGCCCTTTATTCAAATTTGAAAGCCTCATTCTTTTGATTCATGATGGTTTTTCCATGCAAGTTCTGCTAGAAATGACTAAATTATCCCCTCATACTTTGCATGCATGGGCATAGGTGAGATCCTTGGAGAATAGGGGTGGGTTGCTGTCAGAGGAGTGGGTGGGTACCTAAGTCCAACCTGACTCACTTGTCAATGCCAGTGTTTCTCACGATCAGCCCAGTCTACACAGCTGTGTCTGGTTTGTTGATGTTATTGTCACTTATGAGCATTTAAGCATGTTCACACTTGCCCAGTTTCTCAGTGATTTGAAAGCTCTCTTCAGAGCTTGAGCCCTCATTTTTTCCTTTGGCTATCTCTTCTAATACTGTTTATATGGAGATTTATTTGGTAGAATGACTTTAACTTTTTGACTGTGACCCAGTGTAAGAAATACATTTTACACACAAGCATGCATACAAATATATCGATGACTGAAACAAGGCTTTTCCAAAACTATACTAACCTTTCCTATATTCCAGGTCAAATGAATCTTGGCTTATTCTATTCTATTCCATTTAAAAATGATGTCCTTGACTACTGTGGCAAAATTATTTACCTAACTGATTTCTTCATCTGTGTATACAGCTAGACTACATTTTCTAGCATCCCTCGTGGTTTGATGTGGTCAAGGCACTGAGTTCTCACTAATAAAATGTGATCAGGAATGACCTGTGCATCTTTCAGGTATGACTCATAATTCCATGTGGAATCCACCAAGCCTTTTTCCAATTCACTGGCTTGATACAGACAAACATGGTGGATATAGACAGAACATTTGTGTCCCCCCAATTAATATGTTGAAATACTAACCCACTGTGTAATGGTATTAAGAGGTGGGGGCTTTTGGGAAGTGGTTAGGTCACAAGAGTGGAGTGCTTTTAAATGGGATTAGTGCACTTACAAAAGAGACCCCAGAGAAGTCTCTTCCCTCTTTTAGCCATGTGAGGATGCAATGAGAAGTTGGCCATCTGCAACCTAGAAGAGGGCCCTCCCCAGAACCTGAGCATGCTGACACCCTGATGTCTGACTTCCAGTCTCCAGAACTGTGAGAAATAAATGTATAATTTTATAAGCCACCTAGTCTATGGTAATTTGTTATAGTGGCCCAAATTAAGACATGTGGAACTCTTGGAAGCTACTTGTTAAAGATGGCAGTGCCTCAAGATGAAGTGAGCCTTAACCTCAGCCCGTGAATGTCTGCCTAGAATACACGTTTTGAACTTTATGTGAGACACTAATAAGCTTCTATTGTTTTGAATCACTATTCATTTGGTTCTTTATTATACCAGCTAACATTATCCTAACGAATTTACTGTCAATAGATTCATCAATTGACTCTGTTTTTACAACTACACATATCATCTTGGCTATTTTTTGAGAGATGAAAGTTTACATTTATTTGCTGATATTTGTAGAAATTGTGTAAGTATACAAGAGTAATGATTATAATCACATATGAAGGTAGGGTGACCATATAATTTGTTATTCAAGTGCAACCATTTCTAGAGTGAAAGGGATTATTAATCATGGCTCTAGGACAATAGATGGAAAATGACATTGTCCTCAACAAACTGGAACATATGATCAACCATTATAAAGGCTACAGAGTGGGAGGAAGAATGGGGACTTTTTAAATTATATTTTTAAAAGTATTGGTCTGTGGTGAATTGGAAACAAAAACAGTTACTTCTTTACCACAGGTAGTTTAAAAGCTGCCTTAAAGACTGAGGAATGGCAAACCACAGATGTGAGACACAGAACCTGGCGAAAATGCTTTCAGGGATGCTCAAGAGACTCACTCCCTTGGAGCTGTTGGCCAATCCAAAGTCCAGGCATGGGAGCCAGAGCCTGTAAG
This sequence comes from Colobus angolensis palliatus, assembly GCF_000951035.1. Taxonomy (NCBI): domain Eukaryota; kingdom Metazoa; phylum Chordata; class Mammalia; order Primates; family Cercopithecidae; genus Colobus; species Colobus angolensis. Next base: position 7,093,100 of record NW_012111253.1, read on the forward strand.
AGAGGTCTGGACGGACCTCAGATATGAGCAGTGGAGCTCCATGTCACTCAATCCTGAGGACAGAGCTGGCTCCTCCATCTTTTTTAGTTTAAAGTTTTCCAAGTAGTGACTTTCCTTAGCACCTGCCACCACTCTTTGATCCCTCTGAATCCACCAGACCCACAAGCAGCACTTTGCTATTGAAGAAACGAAAGCACTGTACTAAACAGATTGTTGGAGTACAGTTGTCAGAATATGTCTATGACAAGTATTTGGGCCCACATCTGCAGGCCACTGATACTTCACCTAATCATCTTGTGCTCACAGCCCAACATTTCTAAAAATAGCAACTGTGGGTTGTGATAGTGAGAGGGTTAAACTTGATTAGTGTGGAGACTTCTTATTATAGAACTTTGAATGAAGCAAAATTCCCTGCCTGGGATTTAGAACAAGTAAAGGGACTTCCTTAAGAATGGTCAAAGGATACTCCGCCCTTCCCATTACTGATGCTTTCAGGGATTTTTAGGGTTTTGAGGTCCCTGATTATTGTTCTTAAACTCTGGATAAACTCACAGTGTAGAATTAGCCTGAACAGGAGACAGGCTTCCTGGCAAGTTACGAATACCTTCATCCCTGGGGGGAAAATCAATAGAAGAATCCATGGGATTGCCATTCTTCTATTTTGTCCCTGTAGCCCTTCAGTCTTCCTCTCCCAAAGGCCTGGCATTGCTAAAGTTCCTTTGCTGGGCTTCTTACACAGTGCTGACTTGAGATGAGTGACTTATGTTTTTCATCTGTCACCTTTTTTTCCATCCTGCTAGGGGGGATACTAATAATATCTTTACTCTGTAAGCCCTAAAACTCCCCAGGCGGTTCCAGTGTGCAGCCAGGGCTGAGAACCACCTTTGGACCCTGCAGGCAGATCAGTGCTTCTCAAGCTCTCTGTCCATATCAATCACCAGGAGATCTTGTTAAAATACAGATTCTGTCTCACTAGATCTGGGATGGTCCCAAGATTCAGCACTTCTAACATGCTACCAGGTGATGTCTTTTGCTGCTGGTCCTCAGACCACATGTTGAGTAGCAAGGAGGCAGGTGATCTGGTGAGACTGTTATTCATTATCAGATGCTGCAGGCTCTCTTCTGGTAGAATTAGAGTCAGGCATCATTTTTCATGCCTCTTATATTTATTGGGTTATGTAGCTCTATTCCACAAGATAGGCCCCATGAGGATTAGCATCCATCTCCAGACAAGGTGGGATACTTTTACCAGACTCTGATAGTCTGGGAACCTTGATGTTTGGATAATCAGGTTACTTGGGGTCTTATTGCATTTGCACTACTGTAAAAAAATACCACAGACTGGGTAATTTAGAAGCAATAGAAATGTATTTCTCACAGTTTTAGAGACTGGGAAGTCCAAGATCAAGGCACTAGCAGGATTGGTGTCTGGCGAGGGCTGCTTTCTGCTTTCAAGATAGTGCCTTCTCATATACACCATGGAATACTATGCAGCCATAAAAAAGGATGAGTTTGCGTCCTTTGTAGGGACATGGATGCAGCTGGAAACCATCATTCTTAG